>NC_045448.1:14972484-15012430 GCF_002776525.5 Piliocolobus tephrosceles | reverse complement strand
TTATTTATTTATTTATTTATTTATTTATTTATTTATTTATTTATTTAATGTTTAATGGCAAAGTCCCTGTAATTCAGTCTCTAGCCAATATTACATGTTGTGCATCCCAGCAAAACTTACTTACCATCTTCTCTAAATATTTTGTCAAATATTGCTTCATATGGTTTGTAGAGTCCAAGGCTAAGAAGCTTCCAATATGGGTTTTGATTTCTACTTCATTAGAATCTCTGAGTCTGGGTGAGGGCTACTGAGACAGTTTTGATGCCCAGGGGTAGAGTGGAGACTCATGTTCTCCACTGTCCCCATCAGTTCCCTACAATTAATGTTAGTTAGGAGAGCCCTGGGCTAGGCACTTGGGTTATAGAGATTAATGCCTGGAATTATTGTGTAGGAGAAAAAAATTCATGAGATAACTTCAACAACAATTGTGTTAGGGATTCAAGAAGAGCGATTCCTTTGCTTTCCATCTCAAGTCATATGGAGAACAGTATACTTGATGCTTGAGATTCTTCCATTCTTGAAGCAGCTGGGAGGCCATGGGTTTAATGTGGCCAGAAACTCAGCTGCCCAAGTGCAGTGCTGGAGACCAGGCATATATAACTTGTCCAGAAGCGTCTTCTAGGGAACCCCCTTTGGGGAATAAGTAACGGACAGGGAGCTTAAGCATTTGACATGGTTTTCAGGGAGGATTTCTTTCTCTTTTCTTCCCCAGCATTTTTGTTGACAAAATTTAAAATTCACAGTAAAGTTGAAATAATTCTACAGTGAACTCTCGTTCACTCCTGTTCATTCTCCGTTCACTCCCGTACACTCCCGTGTACCTTCCAATTAATATTGCCACATTTACTGTACCTATATTTCTCCACCCCTCTCTTCATCAACCAAACCCAACTTCTTTTTTGATGCATTTCAAAGTAAATCACAGACATCAGTAAACTTCACCTCTGGACACTACACTGCATATCTTTAACTAGAGTATTTTTTTACCTTTGTATGTTTTAAAATTTACAGTGAATTACAAAAATCTTAGTTGTACGATTGTAGAGATTCTGACAAGTGCAGCACCTGGGTAACTCTCACTCCTGTCACGATGCAGAACCTTACTGCCACCCTAGGAAGTCTCATCCTCTTCTCAGCACACGCCCAACCCACACTTCCTACAGGGCACCCCATGCTCTGATTTTTTCCCCACTGTAGATTAGTTTTGATTGTTCTAGAATTCATTAAATGCACTCATATAGTATTACTTTGTATAGCACTTAAAGCGAAAGTTTTTGAGATTCATCTATGTTGCATCCATCAGTAGGTTTGTGTTTTTGTTTTAAAGTATCGAGTAGTAGTTCATTGTATGCATGTAAAACTGTTCATCCACACTCCTGTTAAAGGATACCTGAGGTCTTTCAGCTTATGGTGTTGTTTTTTAAAAAGCTGCTGTGAACTCTCATACAAGTGTTTTTGTGGACATGTGTCTTCATTTCTCTTAGGTAAATTTTAATGGTAGAATTGCTGTGTCAAATATTACGGGTTTATTTAGTTTTATAAGGGACCACCAGAATCTCTTACTTTCAGCTGTTGTGGATTTTCTGGGCTGTAGTTTTTCAAGACTGCAGGTTTTCTCTCTGAGTTTTGCCTGCCCAACATGTCACGGGCAGTAGCTTGCCCTCAGGATTGAAGCTGTAAAGATGGGAAACTCACCATTCATTCTTTCAAATGGCAGCCATCCTCCAGTTTCTATTTGCTTTAGGTACCTATCCAGTGACTTTTAATACTTGTTTGTTATTGTTGTTGTTGTTTGTTTGTTTTGTGTTGGAGTCTCTCTTTGTTGCCCAGGCCAGAGTGCAGTGGTGTAATCTTGGCGCACTGCAGTCTCTGCCTCCCAGGTTCAAGCAAATCTCATGCCTCAGCCTCCCAAGTAGCTGGAACTACAGGTGCATGCCATCATGTCCAGATACGATTTTTTTGTATTTTTAATAGTGATGGGGTTTCACCATCTTGGCTTGGCCAAGCTGGTCTCGAACTCCTGGCTTCAAGTGATCCACCCATCTCAGCCTCCCAAAGTGCTGGGATTACAGGAATGAGCCACCAGGCCTGGCCTTTTAATATTTGAGTTCACAGTTTGAATCTGTAGGAGGGCTGTCTGGATAATATAACCCAATCACTGAAGAATTTAAATAGAATTACTATTGTGGATTTCACTGGAGTTCACCAGGTGATGTGTGGTTAAAGTCTGAGTCATAGTTTCCCAGAAAGGGTAATAGAAAGCCAGAGAGCCTTTTGCTTAGGATTAATTCTGAGGAGTCAACTCATGAATGAAGTCTTTAACTGGTCAAGAGAATTTTGCTCATTCTGCAGCTGGCTGTGGTGGTTGAAATAGATGTGAAGAAGTCCCTAGGGAGTTAGACCTCATGGATGTTCGGGTGAGTGAGCTGTGCAAGCTCAGCAGCATTTCTGGAGGAGATGCTGAAATGAGGAGATGCTTAAAGTGAGAATTTAAAAACCACATGGCAGTAGCAATGAAAATTGCAGTTGTGTGTATTGTTCGACCTAGTAGCTCTACTTATAGGAATTTATCCTAAGAATATCTTCATTCACATTCTTAAAATGGCGTATGTTAATTGTTTGTCATAGCGTAACCTTGTCAATAGCCTGATAGGTACTGATCGAGAAAGATATGATCTTATTTTGGATCTTTTGTTTCCTGTCTTTACAGATGAACTGCCTTTCTGAGTTTGGCAGAGATACGTAAGCTTCCAAGCCTGTGTAAAAACAAGATAATACTATCTCCTTGCAGGATTTTTGAGACACTTAGAGCTAAGTGATGTAAAACACCTACTTCATGTTTTACTCAGTCAGAGCATATATTTTTTAAATTATAGGTATTTGTGTTTTAGATCAATTATATTATTTTTGTTATACAAAGCAATGGCATGAGCACAGGCAGAGAGTTTGGATAACAGACTGATTTGGTTGACATACAGGGTGGGTTTAATGGCAAATTAAAACCACAAATTAAGGTTGGCCCATATTTATGGAGACTTTAAATGCTCAATAGGAAATGTTAACTTTCGTTTTTTAGGGAATGGGAAACTAAGGAAGATTCTTTCTCTAAGCTAGAGAATGACACAAATTACTCAGTGCTTGAGTAAAATTAATATGAAACTGCTATTTTAAGAAAGTGCTGGAAGGAGAAAGACTGATGGCATCAGGTAGAACAGCATTGGGGGGCTGTTGAAAGGGTCTAATTTTTCAACAATTACAGCCTAGAGTTTGTGGCAGTGAAAATAGAAAGTATGTGTGAGAGAGTTCTTTCAAAATTATTCAGTTGGATTTGATGAGGAACCAAGTGCTGGCAGCAGAGGAGAGGATGAAGTCCAAGATGACTCTGTGGTATTAAGTTCAGTTTATTGGGAAAATAAGGTACTATTTTAGAAATATGAAAGATATTGGGTAAAGAATGATTAATTTGAGGTAGCATTTGAATGGCAGTGTCCAACAAGGAGTTGATAAGGCCGGTCTTGTGAGATGGTTCAAACCTGAATAGTGGGAAAATAGACCAGGGTACCAGTTGAATTTAAGAATAGAATTGAGACTGGGCATGGTAGCTCATGCCCGTAATCCCAGCACTTTGAGAATTTGAGGCAGGAGGATCACTTGAGGCCATCAGTTGAAGACCAGCTTCGGCAACATGAACATTTTTTTTTGTCTCTACAAAAAAATTTTTAAGAGATAGTCTGGTGTGGTGGCACATGCCTGTCATTCTAGCTACATGGGAGGCTGAGGCAGGAGGTTCACTTGAGCCCAGATTTTGAGGCTTTAGTGAGCCAAGATTGTCCCATTCCACTGCAGCCTGGGCAATAGACTGAGACCCCATCTTTTTAAAAAGGAAGGAAAAAAAAAGAATGTAGTGGAATTCTCTAGTTGGGGATGTAAGGTGGGATTAAGAGACAGTGTTGAACTGACCTAACTGATTACTCACATTGAACGATCAAGGATGAAGATCTGGTGACACACATAGAGGAGGATCATCTGAGGAACAGGTACAAGAGAACTCAGTGTCTTTGAAGCCAAAGGCAGGCCTATCTGGGAGTGCCTAGTGCTACAGTGAGATTTAAGAGAGAAAAGACCTTGGGTTTGGTGACCTTTGGAGATTGTATTAGTTGGGACCCAGGGATGGAAGTACTTAAGGAAAAAGTGAGTGTCAAGGTAATGGGTGCAGTGGGGCAGACCACTCATTGGTAAGGTTAGCAGTGAAAAGAAAGGGGACTGTGGAGGTTGTCAGAGTGGAGAGTTATCAAGGGGAGAATTCTTTTCTAACACTGTGGTGATTTGTTTGTGTGTTGGCACTAGGGAAATAAAAAAGTTACTGTGACTCTAAATCCTCTCTTGTAAGTTGAGGAAAACATCTAACTTCTTCCATAGAGAGGTTGTGAAGGGGAACTAATTCAAACGATTGCCGAGTGCTCATTGAGAAGCAGCTAAGCCACAGGAAACAAGGTAACAGATGTGTATCAGCTCATCAGGTGTGACTATATAAGTCTGCTCTTGCTTCTTGGTGAAATTAGTATTTTTGCTTAAATGCAATCGTTAATTTATTAATAATTGTGATTTATATAAAATGGAAATAACTCTCTGTTGCACTGTGGTTGTTATTGGAAGAACCTTTTATCAATCATTTTTAGGAGGAAATGAAAACATGTTATAACTGAATAAAAGAATTTGTTTACTCAAGCCTGTGATTTATAGAGGGATGGAGGGAACCTACTGGGTACTTTCTGTGTGCTAGAGTGATGCTCTGCACTTTGCATACTTTACTTCATTTAATCCTCATTTACATTGGAAGCAAATATGCTTCAGACCCCAAATGCAAAATACTCTGAAAACCAGAAAGATTTTTATAATTTGTTTGGCATCAAAACCTGAACTAAACTGACATGAGGCTACTTTATAGTCTGCTTATCTCACTTAATATAAGTATTCAAATGTTTTGCAGCAGAGATATTAATGTCTTTGATTATTGGGTGTTCCCACACCATACTTAGGGTGTCATGTAATACATGATATGTATATAGTACAACCTCCTAAAGTCCAAAACATTCTGAATTCTATAACTCAATATTATGTAGTCAATCAGTTGACCTAAGCTTTGATCCCAGGACTTTCTGGTTCTGACAGTGGTTTCCTTCCTGCTGTATCATTCTGTTTGATTTTGTAGTCAAGAGATTCATTATATATTTAATAGATTTTGTTGTAGTTGTTGTTCTAAAACATGCCTGGGATTTTGGTTTTATTTGGATATTGGTCAGACACACAGACATGGAAACGATTGTCACGAAGGAGGAAGTTTATATACACAGATCCCTAAAAATGGAAGGCAGGACACACCCAGGTGGGGAAGCATCCTGGTGGTTTCGAGGCAGAAGGAGCCAGGGGAAAGCGTGGGTGAGGGCCTGGGTTTCATGGGAAGTAATATGCGAGGCAGTGTAGGCAAGCTTGGGCAAATTGGAGATTGAATTGTATGGATAATTTGGGTGGGCTCTGGAATGTAGGGGTGGTCTCTGATTGTTTAGTTACCTTGCTGTGGAGTGATTAAAACAGAGGATTATTGCGTCTTGGAGTAGAAAAGCCAAGATAGGGGAGGTGGTTCAACGTATGGGCTGTGATTGGTTTGTTTGCATGTCAGATGTGTGCTCACAGGCAAGTTATTTTACTCTGTAGGGATTAGCTAGACCTGGGGGGGGGAAGTCTCTCCAGGATTAACAAGGCCCCCAACCATGTCAAAGCAGTGTAAAAAAGACAACAACAACAACAAGAAGATTCATAAATAGTTGTATTTATGAAGTAAAGTCTATGTCCATATTATTCACTTGGAACAAACATCTGTATTTTAGGGTGATGATTTTCACCACTTAGTAAAACTAACATTGATGACCCTTTGGACAACTTTATGAGTGTGATTTTTGTCGTTACTTTGAGCTCATGAAAATTAACTGTGTATTTTCTTTTTTGCCTGCTGTAAGCCTTATATTCAATTATGTATGTTCAAAAAATGTTGGTGACCATTTTGTGAGTTTGGTCTATGATATAACTATTTCAAAAATAAACCTACTGGAACTTACCTATCTAAATGAAAATTCTCGCCTTCAAAGACATTTCCTGGGGATTATGCATTTATTGCAATGATATCATCATTGCTGGTTTTTGTTGGGTTGTTTTTGTTTTGGGATTTTCCTCGAGCCTGTAGCATATTATTTGGAATATCTTCAGTGGTTACATATTTTTATCCCTTGAGGGTGCTTTGTGTTTTGGAAATGAGCAAATGGATATTAAATGAAGGGAAAGGTTGAGTTGATGTTATGATAAAAAGTTAGATGTGACTGGAAGACTGTAATAGGACTTCATCTCCTAAGTGGGCCTGAGATTGGTTCCAACTACAACTCCAAGAAAGAAGGTCTCCAACCTGGAGAAACAACCACACACCTGAAATAAGGGCTCCTGAGGGCTCCTTTGAAGAGACAGTGCTAAGTTTGATGAGTGGGTTCAGATATGCTTGTTTGAAAATTGGCCTCTTTTGTGTCTGAAGAAGGGAGTATCTGAAGAAAATTAAAATGGAGTGGGAAAAAAACTAGGTGAGGTTGCAATTGAAGTCCACCTTTTAAATGACTATAAGAAATAAAATTAACAGAGAAGAATTATTAGTTTATAAAATAGAATTATTTTTCTCTCAAAATAAGGATCCTGAAGGACTGTTAGGCAGCTATCAAATAATAGAATATGTAAGGTAGCAATAAGTCAAGTAGGCAGCCGTGTGTGTGTGTGTGTGTGTGTGTTGTGTATTTGTGTAGTATGTTATTTCTAGGATCTAAGTAAATCCTTCTCAATTAGTTTAGAATTTTCAGCAGTTTCTACATGCTTTCTCTTTCTGGTATCAAAAATTTATAGCTTAACACCTTCATTCTTCATTTGTTAGTCTTCTGGGGTGTATTCACCGATTCTCCTCCTCCTCCTCTCCCCCTCTTCTTCCTCCTCTTCCTCCCCCTCCTCTTCTTTTTTCTTCTCCTTCTTCTTTTTTCTCCTTCTCCTCTTACTGCTCCTGCCTCCCACCCCTCCCCTCCTCCTCCTCCTCCTCCTCTTTCTTTTTTTTCTTCTTTCTTCTTCTCTCTTCTCTCTTCTCCTTCTCCTTCTCCTTCTCCTTCTCCTTTCTTTCTTATTTAGACAGGGTCTTGTTCTGTCATCCAGGCAGTGCAGTGGCACAATCATAGCTCGCTGCAGCATCAACCTCCTGGGCTCAAGTGATCCTCCCACCTCAGCCTCCTGAGTAGCTGGGACTATAGGCATATCCCACCATTGCCCATCTGTTTTTTTTTTTAATTTTTTGTAGAGATGGGGTCTCACGGTGTTGTCCAGGCTGTTTTCAAACTCCTGGACTCAACCGATCTTCCCACTTTGGTCTCCTAAAGTGTTGGGATTACAGGCATGAACCCCCATGCCCAGCTGTGTTTTCTTTGATATTATAATAGGTTGTACAAAATTTGGTTCGGGCCCTTTGAATAGTATTTTGAATTATTTCTTTAGAGCCTTTTTATTCTTGAAAAGATTCTAATTCATAAGGCAGTGTCTGGTTCAAAGAAGGTTCTTGCTGATATTGAGTGAAGGAATAAATTTGGAAGTAGACCTTGAAATAAATAGCTTTTGATTACAAAATATCTCTAAAGCTGTATGATTCCTTGCAGGAGCTGAGGCTGACTGGTGGTCCATTTGGTTCATAAGGTTTGGATAGCATGTAGGAAATGAATATTTGGAGAACTGATGTTCCCCTTTGTAGATATACAGTGGGGAAGACACAGCAGATTTTCTTTGTGAATCACCCACAGGAAATTTTGAGTTCTGGGTCAGCCTCCGACACTTGAGCCATTTGTAGGTTCCTCCTCACCCTCCCACCGTGATCGGCATTAGTGTCGATCATGAGAGTGTGTTTTTTAAAAATAAAGAATTCATATTGTGATTACATATGACTACCTAGTATTTGCTACTGAGATCCTAAATGAATAGGATACATCCTTATTGAAACAAACTGTGTACAAACACAGACTGTATTGGCAATGCATGCTCTTACGTTAAAGCTATGACATTGGCAAGTTGTGGTTTGTGTAAAAATTATGTGAAAAAGAAAAGTTTTTAATGGCTGGGATATTTTAAGATACACAAGCAAAACAAAAGACTGATTTTCTTTTTGTGGAGCATCATGAAGAGGGGTGTTTTGGAAGGAACAAAATCACATTATCGTCATTGTAGTAATCAAAAGATTTACCCTAAATTTGCACTCCTGACGCTATTTTATTGCTCTGATCTTTAGTACTCATATTATCACCCTCCGTATTAGCTAACATTGATACACAATCTTGTAGCATAGTCTGCATCTTTAAAACTGAAAGACCCAGCTCTAGGAAACCAGCCTCTCTCATGTCTTTGCACTTAGCCTTTGCAGCTGCCCTGACAGAATTTCCTCATGTATAAATAACTGACAGTATGCTTTTTCTGAATTAAGGCAAAGTTACTATTTAACACGGTTCCATGTGATCTGTGTTTAGATGATGCTGAACAGACTTTCATAAAAGGTCTCTGCCACAAACTATTTGTTGAAATCTTATAGAGCTGAAACCATGGCACTTAATGAGTATCATATGCAACCTCAGTAAAATAATGTTTCTTTTTCTGCATTCAGTTCTCTTGCAACTGGCAAGTGAAGCCTTGCCAAATGACATGACCTTGGCTCTTGCTTATCTTCTTGCCTTACCACAGGTAAGTTTGCCTTACCAATGAAGAACTTAAAAATGATAAATGAAAAATGTATACTGTGAATTTTTATCAGTAACATTGTTTATTGCATGTCATTTCCTCCTCTTAGTTCTTAGGTAATAAAGGATCCTGGTCAGTATCTAGAGAGTCAATTCTACAGTTAGCTTAAATGTCGTTCTTTACATCCACTTTTATTGCATAGGATATGCTTTGTAGTGCCTTATGATTTTTTTTTTTTTTTGAGACGGAGTCTCGCTCTGTCGCCCAGGCTGGAGTGCAGTGCCTGGATCTTGGCTCACGGCAAGCTCCGCCTCCTGGGTTTACGTCATTCTCCTGCCTCAGCCTCCAGAGTAGCTGGGACTACAGGCGCCCGCCACTGCACCCGGCTAATTTTTTGTATTTTTAGTAGAGACGGGGTTTCACCGTGTTAGCTAGGATGGTCTCGATCTCCTGACCTCGTGATCCGCCCGTCTCGGCCTCCCAAAGTGCTAGGATTACAGGCTTGAGCCACCGCGCCCAGCCTGCCTTATGATTTTTAATGTAGTTATTATTAAGTTGATCTTGAACTTGAGTTGATATAATAGGAACTTTGGGTGAAAAATCTGCAGGAATGACTAGAAATGTAATGGTTTATAATGATCTTCTTAATTTCCTTTCAGCTGAGTTAATTCTAACATGTTCCCTCCTAGGTGTTAGATGCTAACCGGTGCTTTGAAAAGCAGTCCCCGTCTGCATTATCTCTCCAACTGGCAGCGTATTACTATAGCCTCCAGATCTATGCCCGATTGGCTCCATGTTTCAGGGACAAGTGCCATCCTCTTTACAGAGTGAGTCTTCATGATTTCCATCTTATTAATGAGCAGAGTTAAGCCTTTTCTAAAATGCTCAAAACACGTGTTTAATTTTTGGAGGAACTGATCGTGTTTGTATCAAGAATGTATTCCAAGTGGCAGGCAGCCCTTGGCTTTTCTGTATTCAACGAAGTTGCTTTTCCAGGCATCAGTAAGTAGAGTTTAATATTTATTGTGAATATTGATTCCTCCCTCTAACTTTTCTTTCATTTACTTAATTTTACTAAGTTCTTAGTTAGGAATGACTAAAGTAGTAGGAAAGGCAAAATGGACAACTGTTTGTTTAACTGACTTTCTAAAAGGAAGATGGCTGTGCCTAACTTAGGAAAGTAGGCAACATAATTCTTTGAGCAATACTGCACTTTATTTTTTTTAAGCCAGAGGTATGAGAGTAGTCAGTTGTACAGACAGAATGTTGAAACATATTATTCCTACTTGCCATAAGCCTCAGACAGCTTTTATGTAACTTTGTTGTTAATTTCCAAGTGAAAGCAGGTAAACATGGTCTCACGTTACATGTGTCTTCTTTTGTGGAGACAAAAGTATTGCAGATGCCACTGGAAAATCCTTCCAAGTACTTGTATAGACAGACCAGTTTTAATTATCAGCATTGCGAAATTATCTAATTTTTGTATTGGATCATTTTAAGAGTAGATAATTAAATTGATTAGACTTTATAATCCACTGTGTGCATAAATCCAAGGTTCAGATTTTATCGAGGCAAGAGTCCTCCTTTCCCAACCCCAAACAAATTCTAATACAACTTGTATTTTTCCTGTTTTGCCTGATAGGAAATTACTTTATGTCAAAATGAAAAGTCCCAAAGCATGTACTATTTTTGACTGGGTAAGTTAGGAGAAAATCGTTCAATTCTATCCCACCTTTCGTATCTCGCCATCACTCTTTCCAAACTCAGATAGTGCAGTCACTCTATAAGAAAGCCTGTTTGGCCAGGCGCAGCGGCTCATGCCTGTAATCCTGGCACTTTGGGAGGCGGAGGCAGGCAGATCATGAGGTCAGGAGATCTAGACCATCCTGGCTAACACGGTGAAAACCCGTCTCTACTACAAATACAAAAAAATTAGCCAGGCGTGGTGCGGACTCCTGTAGTCCCAGCTGCTCGGGAGGCAGGAGAATAGCATGAACCCAGGAGGCAGAGCTTGCAGTGAGCCGAGATCATGCCACTGCACTCAAGCCTGGGCAACAGAGTGAGACTCTGCCTCAAAAAAAAAAAAAAAAAAAAAGTCTATTTAAGATTTCCACACTTAAAACTGGCAAAGAAATAAAGCAGAATACTGAAAGATAAGGGTTAAAGTAAAGATGTGTTTAGCTTGGTTTCTATGTTCTTATAGTTCTTCCACATTGTAGAAAGCTTACTCTATTTCCAGGTCTTATGTTTTATGTAAGGAAATAATTTCATGTGTCTGTCAAAGTTCTAGCTGCCTCAACCTTCCAAATCATATCTAAGAACTAGAATGATGTGAAAACCTTCCATTTGTGGTGATAGATAGGCTTTCATCCATCAGTGTTTATTTACAACAAGACACGTGGAAAGGCCATCCATAACAGGTGACTCTCCCCGGACACCATCACTATTGGGTGTGTATTGGTTATGGGCATAGTTTTATTCTCATGTCAGCATTTGGACAAGAAACAGGAATGCTTTATTCTTTTAACCAGCTCACCTAAGGTGTTACTTTGTTTTGGGAATCGTGGTTTTTTTTTTTTGTTCTTTGGTAGCTACTGCTGCTTTATACAGATGCTTATTTTATATAACTTTACTATACTCTAGTAATTTTGTATTTTTTTTTTTTTTTTTTTTTTACATCTCAGGTATGGTTTTATGTGAAATAAGAAACATGCATTAATATGTGTTATAAATTAAGGGACTGAAGTGATTAAGTGGAAATTTGGCAAATTTGTTTTACTCTTATCTTTTCATTAGCGCTATGTGCGTACACAAGTACTAAATAATTTCCTCTAAAACTCTAAGTACGTTGAAACACAACAAAGCTTTACTTTGACCAAATGCATATGGTAAACTTGAATTTTTTCTCCCTAAAAGTCAGTTGAGTTATCAAATATATTTGACTGAGGTCTCTAAGTGGATGTCATTGAACTGGGATGCCGGTGCCGAAATTAGATCTCACTCTTCCATTCCAACTATATCATTTATATTAAGGTCCTACTGTTTGCCTACCCCATGCTGTACCTTTCCTGAATATGTAAGATTGTAAGGCCACTATATTTGTCCATTTTCATACTGCTATAAAGAACTTCCCAGGCCAGGCACAGTGGCTTATTCCTGTAATCACAGCACTTCGGGAGGCCGAGGCAGGTTGATCACTTGAAGTCAGGAGTTTGAGACCAGCCTGGTCAACATGGTGAAACCTCGCCTCTACTAAAAATACAAAAATTAGCTGGGCATGGTGGTGGGCACCTGTAATCCCAACTACTGGGGAGGCTGAGGCAGGAGAATCGCTTGAATCTAGGAAGCAGAGGTTGCAGTGAGCCGAGATTGCCCCATTGCATTCTGGCCTGGGTGACAAGAGTGGAATTCCATCTCAAAAAAAAATAAATAAATAAAAAGAAAATAAAAAAATAAAATTCCCTCAAGACTGAGTAATTTATAAAGGAAAGAGATTTAATTAACTCACAGTTCAGCGTGGCTGGGGAGGCCTCAGGAAACTTACAATCATGGAGGAAGGTGAGGGGGAACCAAGGCACCTTCTTCACAAAATGGCAGGAAAGAGAAATGCCAAGCAAAGGGGGAAGAGCCCCTTATAAAACCATCAGATCTCATGAGAGCAGCTTGGGGTAAACCTCCCTCATGATCCAGTTACCTCCACCTGGCCTCTCCCTTGACACATGGGGATTATGGGGGTTATAATTCAAGATGAAATTTGGGTAGGGACACAAAGCCTAACCATATCATTCTGCCTCTGGCCTCTCCCAAATCTCATGTCCCTTTCACATTTCAAGACCAATCATGCCTTCCCAACAGTTCCCCAGAATCTTAATTCATTCCAGCATTAACCCAAAAGTCGAAGTCCAAAGGCTTATCTGAGACAAGGCAAGTCCCTTCTGCCTATGAGTCTGTAAAATCAAAAGCAAGTGAGTTACTTCCTAGAAGTAACTATGCTCTGCTTCCCTTTTAAACATGAGTTCCAATTCCAAACCATCTCTTTTTGTGAATGCATAAAACTGATTGCTTTTAAGAGCATCCAAGTCACCTTTTGAATGATTTGCTTCTTAGAAATTTCTTCCACCAGATACCCTAAATCATCTCTCTCAAGCAAAGTTCTACAGGTCTCTAGGGCAGGGGCAAAATGCCACCAGTCTCTTTGCTAAAGAATAGCAAGAGTTGCCTTTGTCCCCAGCAAGTTCCTAATCTCCATCTGAGACTACCTCAACCTGGACTTCATTGTCCATATCGCTGTCAGCATTTTGGTCAACGTCATTCAACAAGTCTCTAGGAACTTCTAAACCCTTCCACATCTTTCTGTCTTCTTCTGAGCCCTCCAAACTATTCCAACCTCTGCCTGTTGCCTAGTTCCAAAGTTGCTTTCACATTTCGGGTATCTTTATAGCAGCACCCTGCTTTCTGCAGTATTAATTTACTGTTTTAGTCTGTTTTTATACTGCTATAAAGAACTAACTGAGACTGGAAAGGATTTTAATTGACTCACAATTCAGCATGGCTAGGGAGGCCTCAGGAAACTTTCAGTCATGACAGAAGGCAAAAGGGAAGCAAGGCAGTTTCTTCACAAGGTGGCAGGAAGGAGAAGTGCTGAACAAAGCAGGAAAATCCCCTTTATAAAACCATCAGATCTTGTGAGAACTCACTCATTACCATGAGAACGGCGTGGGGGAAACCACCCTCATGATTCAATTATCTCCACCTGCTCTTTCATTTGACACATCAGGATTATGGGGATTATAATTCAAGATGAGAGTTGGGTGGGGACACAAACCTAACCGTGTCAGCCACTCCATCAGTCAGCTGTCAGTCATTAAGCATCCCTCATGTGCCATACCTGCTCCTGAGCCTTGGGGTTGGAAGATGACTATGGCATGGTGCCGGACCTCAAGACCTTGCTGCTTGCTCTAAATCTGTATGGGACAGTTAAGTAAATGTGGATTAGACTGGCAGCAAACTAGAGAACTGAAGATGGATGTGGGATAGACAACAAGTTACAGCTTTTAAGAAAGCCGAAAAACTGGCTGCACAGCCACATTTTGGGCTATAATCTTCAGTTTCATTTCTTTCATTAAAGTAGTTCTCTTGGAGGAAAGTTGTAGTACAACTTATATTTTTCTTGTTTTCCCTGATAGTAAATTACTTTATACCAAAATAAAAAGAAAAGTCCTAGTGCATGTATTGTTTGTGACACAGATGAGTCAGGAGAAAACAGTTTCATTCCATCCCACCTTTCATATCTGGCCACTACTCTTTCCAAATCCACATACTGCAGTCACTCTGCAGGAAACAACTAAAGCTCGCCAAGAAATAAAGCAAAATACTGAAGGATAAGGGTTCAAAGTGAAGGTGTGTTTATCTTGGTTTCTGCTTCTGTGTTCCTACAGTTCTTTCCACTTGGTGGAAAGTGTTTTATTTCCAGGTCTTATATTTTGTGTACCTTTTATCAATTCAGCATTAGAGAACCTACTCGAAAGGACATAGAGCTTGGCATTGTAGTATAAAGAATACGTCTGGGTTTTTATTCCTTTCTACCTCTTACCCCAATTTCTGTTTCTTCCATCCAGCTTCTATCAACCCACCATCTCTGCCCATTAACTCTCGTTCTTATTTCTATCACCATTTTTCTATTGTCAGGGTTCTCTAGAGCGGCAGAAGGAATAGGATATAGCTATGTATGAAGGAGAGTTTATTAAGCAGTATTGACTCACACCACCCACAATGATGAATTCCCACAATAGGCAGTCTGCAAGCTGAGGAGGAAGGAAGCCAGTCCGAGTCCCAAAACCTTGAAAGAAGGCAATCCGACAGTACAGTCTTCAGTCTGCGGCTGAAAGCCCAAGAACCACTAGCAAACCAGTGATGTAAGTCCAAGAGTCCAAAAGCTGAAGACCTTGGAGCCTCGTGTTCAAGGGCAGGAAGCATCCAGCACAGGACAAAGATGAAGGCTGACACTTGATATTAACCATCACGTCTATCAAATTGTCTTTTCCTTTGAAAGTGTTCCTTGGAGCTCTCCTGCCCTCCTGCTAGCTCTTGGCCTCTAATTCCTGGTTGTCACACTACCTACCCACCCTGTGGCATAGTTCCAGCCACCCACCACCATTCCCTTTCTGGGTGCAACAACATAGGGTAGCCGCTGTTCAGAGTCATTGCTTGAGGAAGCACCATTAATCCTGTGGGAACAGAAGCCAGTAAAGTCCACGGGGCCCAGTGATGATGCCTGAACACTTGATTTCTAACCTTTCAGCTGGTCCAGACAGAAAGAGGTGCCCTCAGGTAGCCTGCGATAGCACACGGGCATGAGTCAGCTAGTTCTCCAGGGGCTTCTTGGCAATCTCTGGAAAGCATCCGATTGTTGGTCTAAAAGGAAAAATGAAGAATTAGAGAGAATCCAGGATGTTTTTCCCATCAAGATGCAAAGGCTTTCTGAATGTCTTCCAGACAGACGGATGTGTCACCAGTGAGTGGGTGAGAGTTACCACCTCTCCATTTGTTTCCATCTCTCCACGTCATGTCCTCACCTTAATTCAGTCTTCCATAGTTCTTCACCTACACGTCCTGCGACAGCCTCATGAACATCACCTTGTCTTCATGTTTTTACTTTTATATTTTCCCCTGAACAACTGCCCGAGTAGTCATTCTAAAATGGAGGTGTAGACATCCTCCTCTCCACCCAGAATCCTTCAGGATCTCCCATTGCCCCAGCATGTTCTGCACATCCCACAATCGGCCTCTGTTTTTCCAACTTCATCCTTCTGTGCTGCAGCCATACCAAAAACTCTGCCTTCAATGCTTTTTGCCACCATTTCTTTGCTTAGCTACTTGGTTCGGGTGTCACCTCTCTCAGGAACCTTTCTCCAGTCCTCCAAGCTGGGGTGGGTCCTCCCCGTGTGCTTTTGTATTCCCCTGTACTTACCACTGTCAGAGCACATGCGTTCTATTGTTTTGAAGGTGAATACTTTTCATCTTGCTGGAAGAAGGTGCGATAAGCTGCCTGGCGGAGCCTTCTGGCTTTCCTCCCTCTCCTGCGCTGGGTGTGTTCTGTTCTTGGACATCAGATCTGGCGCTGTCTCCAGCAATTGAATTGGAGGAGACCCAGTTCCTGTCTGTTCCCAAACTGATTGCTCACTTGGTGGGGAGAGACTTTCCCCACTTCGGTCACAGACATCTGCACTGATGATCGTTGTGGTGTAAGAGCAGAGGAGAACCCGGTGTGGGAGTTTTGTAAACAGCTGTCCCAAAGTACCTTTCACATTCATTCTGCTGTTTGATCCTTTGAGCAACCTCATTTTGCAGAAAAGGAATCTTCTTTATAGAAGATACAACTCAGAAGTGTGGTTACTTCCTCAGGGTTACTCTGGTAGAAAGTGATATCCAGTCATTTAAAGCCCCGGATGACAAGCTTTACCTGCTTTTTACTTGGCCAGCGGCCGCTCAAGCTTTGTTTCCAAAGAAGCAGTGTCACTGTTTTTCAGACGTGAGTGATCTTGGCGGCACACAAACCTAACGGGTAATTCCCAGCAGGATATTTTCCTGTGCCGTTCCATGTCTACCAGGTAACATCCTGCATATGACAGATAAGACCCTCAGTGAACTGGCTGGCTCTTCCTTACCCCTCCAGCCATGTTTCCTGACACTGCTTCTTTTGAAGTTTATGTTCTGGCTGCTCAGAACTTAGCTTTCTCTGAATTTAACATCCCTTCTGGTGCCTCTGTGTGCATGCGGATCGAGTTCCCCATCTGAAATACTTCTTCCTTCTGCCCTCTGTGGGCAGGCAAGTCTGAGCTCAGAGGCACCTCCTCTGAAACTTACTTGGCCTCCTTCCATCTCTCTCTGTTCCTTGTGTGTGCACCTATGGAAGCAGTTCTTTTTAGGATGACAGTCGATACACATCTCTCTCCGCTCAGTGTGGCAACCTTATTTGAAGACAGGAATTCTCTTGCTCCCTGTATCCCCAGACCTAGCCCACTGTAGTTATTCAGTGACTGTTGATTGGTATGTAGATGAGTTCAGGAGTCAATGTCAAGTGCTGTGTGTCAGAACAGCTTGAGGTTTCAGGTTTGCAGTTGCGAGTTCTGACCCTTATGGATTTGCAGGAAACGCCGGTAGACATGATAGTTGGATGTTGGATGTTTTAAGTATATAGGAGTTTTTCATTGACTGCCTAATGGTTCATTATTTGAGTGTTTTCAGCATCTTCCTCTGCATAAAACAGCACTGCTGAGTTTGGAATTAAATATGACAAACTCTAGATGAATCATCTTGGAAATTGAAATCAAAGTGGTTTCAATTTGTTGCCTACACATAATAACACCCAGTGAAGCTTAGCTTTCACTCAGTTGTCAGTTCAACTTGTTTCTAATTCCACAGTCTTTTCACATTTTCTCTTCCCACCTCCTGGATATGCGCTGCAGGAATGCTGGCTTAGGTAGATTACTAGCCTTGAATAAAAGTGTTGATAGAATTTGTGGGCTTATTTCCCATGCACAGCCTGTGCATCTTGAAGGGCATCACCATCCTGAGCCAGCAGAGGCCCCCTGGAGCCCAGCAGCTCTCTCAGATGATCCATGGAGCTGGCTTCCTCACCTGCGTTTTTCCTTTTAATTTTATATACTGATGGTTAGCAAATGGTCAGTCCGAGAGAATTTTCTCTTCTAGCATTTGTTCTAATTAACTCATTTTTACGTTTAAAAAATAATACACACGTGACCTAAAAACTCAATGTTGAAAATAGTATGTAATAAAAAGTCAGTGTTTCTCATTTGTATCCATCCAGAGATAGTTCATGGCTGTACATACTGATATAACTATATTTTAGACAGATGTAAGTAGGCTGTGCACATTGTTCTGTACTTGATTTTTTTCCCTCATATCTTACCTTTGTAATTATTGTAAATGCATTTTGAAGTGTGGTCTTTGCAGCATTCTTTTAAAAAAGTGTTCAGAAGATAAAATCGGTTAAAAATGGAAGCATGTCCTTTAGTTTTATAGACTAGGGAAGCAAACTCAGCAGGGGATGAAATTCAGAACATTATGGTAGACTATTTCTAAAATGCGTTTTTTTAAGCTACTAATTGAAAATACTAAGTAGAAAATTATCTCAAGCAAAATAACAACCCTAAAGGGGAAACACACCACCCGTTTAAAACTTTCCAAATACTATTACCAAGAAATGTAGAGACTATTAAACCAGAATGGATTTATTACCCCTACTAGTAAGCAGTAGATTAAGTCATTGAGCATTTTGTTGTCATGAATATTTATGCATATTTTGTTGTTACAGGGATTTGACCATATTCTTTAAAGAAATCATACTTTATTCACCTCCCTGAAGATCTGCATTGCCAAGTTTTGAGGGGAAAATCAAGTAATTTAACTCTTCACAATTTCCTTTTTAAATTATGAATGGCTTTTTATGCTGTTAGTTTTTGCAACCTGTGATCTTTTGCCATATCACTTTGAATACTGAATATGGAAGATTTTGAAGCTGCCCAGAAAGCTCTTCATAAGCTTCTTAGAGACTAAAAGCTTTCATACCCATGCATCATGTCACTGAAGTTAGATGTTGGAAAGAAGGAGAGAAGTTTGAGTTTACTAACCAGAAACCTCCGAGTGATTTTAGATGTGAAGCTGGATGTAGAACAACTCATGGAGACTTGTTCAGCCGTATGGGGGAAGCGGGTGGGAAGCCAGGTGGCTTGAGTCACTTTCCAGCTGCAAGACTACAGCTCTGGATGCTTCAACTACAAATGGGAGTGTCTATAAAGCAAGAAACAGTGTTCCCCGTGCACATCCCTGGCTAGATAGGAGGGTCAAATGAAAATCATGTGAAAATGCTTTTGAAACTTTAATGTTATGCGCTCGTGGAGTGAATAAATGTATGTATGAAATGCAGTGTTGGAATGAGTAGGAGATGCTTTGGAATATTTTGGGAAAAGTAGTGATAAACTCAGGGGAACAATTTTACTCAAATTTAATTTGAATATTGGAAATAATCATAACCAGCAACCAGTAAAGTTTCTTGAGGAAGACATAGGAAGTACCAGTGGCAATGATCAGAAAATAATTTGCATAGGGAGCTAGAACTTACAAATGCTCATTCATCCAGCCTCATTTCGTCTTTATGGGGATTCAGAAGAAATTTCTTCAATTTTAGAAATGGAAAACTTAAAAGCTCAGGAGGGAAGAACTGGTAATCCAGATCATTGATGCCAACTCCTGTGTTTTTCCCCCATAACTAATTTTTTCTTAGAAGCTTTTGTGAGAAGTTGTCTCTTCTCATTTTTTATGAGTTATTCTCAGTATCATGCTTTATACAATAGATTGAAGTACTGAAAATCTTTTTATACACAACAAATATTTGATGAGCTATAAACTCATACATGTACAACCTGTTATCAAAAAATTAATAGAATGTCCCTAATCACCACCTTATTATTTATTTTTTGTATAGATGGGGTCTCACTATGTCACTCAGGCTGGTCCCGAACCCCTGGGCTCAAGCAGTCCTCCCACCTTGGCCTCCCAAAGTGCTGGGATTACAGGCACAAGCATCCGTGCCCAGCCTCACCACCTTATTAAGACAGAATTTTAAAAGGAGGTGTATTTATATCAGGGAGTTTAACAGAAAATGTTATTGTTGCTTATGATTCTAAAATACTCTGTTATCATTAGAGAAGAAAAAACAAGCGGCTTGAAAATGCAGCTCAAATAGAATATCCAGTTGAACACCTAATGGACATTTATATTTACACACACACACACACACACACACACACAAGCACATATATGTGGCATGAGAGGAGGAATGTATGTGTGGAAAAATGTCTGCCTGGAACAATACAGAATGACAGCATTAAATCTATCATTGAAAATCTATCATTTGTAAAAGGACTCTAATGGCAAGTGTATTAGTTCATTCTCACACTGCTATAAAGAACTATCTGAGACTCAGTAATTTATGAAGAAAAGCGGTTTAATTGACTCATAGTTCAGGCTTTACAGGAAGCATGGCTGGAAGGCCTCAGGAAACTTATAATCATGGCAGAAGGCAAAGGGGAAGCCAGCATGTCTTACCATGGTGGAGCAGGGGAGAGAGAGCAAAGGGGGAAGTGCCACACACTTTTAAACAACCGGATCTCATGAGAACTCCATCACGAGAACAAGCAAGGGGGAAAGTCTGCCCCCATGATTCAATCACCTCCCACCAGGGCCTTCTTCAGCATGTGGGGATTACAATTCGAGATGAGATTTGGGTGGGGACACAAAGCCAGGTTATAACAACAAATCTTACTAACATGTAGTGGGAGCTGTGTCTACATTGGTCCAATCGAGAGCCTTGTATTTTTAAGAGATGCCCCTTCCTACATACTGAATATAAAAGGGTGGTTCTTATGGAGCATTATGCATGGGAGTTATAGCGCTGCTTTGTCACTTAACCAGCTTAAAGGCCTTAGATAAGTTCATTCTTTATTCATCTGTAAAACAGAGATGACAGTAAGAGATGCCTGTCCTACAGGGTTGTTAGTGCAAAATGAGACTCAGTACATGTTAGTGCAAAATGAGACTTAGTACATGTTTTAGCACTAGACGTGTTCCATCCTGAAGACTGAAATGCTAGATTTTTATCCTTAAATATCTCTTGGGAAAAGTGAATAAGTTTTTTGTACAAAGAATATGAAATAAAAATGATTCACAGAGGACTAGATAATTTGTATTTAGTGAGAAGAGATTAAAGTTGCATAAACTGTGTAGAAATCTGTTGGCTATAATGTGTGGCCTGAAATTATAATTTTTTTTTTTTTTTTGAGATCAGGATCTCAGTCTGTCCCACAGGCTGGAGTACAGTGTTGTGATCATAACTCACTGCAGCTTTAAACTCCTGAGTTCAAGTGATCCTTGTGCTTCAGCCTCCCTAGTAGGTAGGACTATAGGCATGCACCATTATGCCAGGCTAAGTTTCATTTTCTTAATGTTTTTTTGTGGAGACAGGGTCTCACTGTGTTGCCCAGGCTGGTCTTAAACCTCTGGCCTCAATTGAGCCTCTAGCCTCATAGAATATCCTTCTTTCTACACCTGCAAGGATTTGCAAAAATTAATTTTTTCAATGACAGAAGTCTCGCACTGTCACCCAGGCTGAAGTGCCGTGGTGCAATCTCAGCTCACTTCAACCTCGCCTTCTGGGTTCATGTGATTCTCTCACCTCAGCCTCCTGAGTAGCTGGGACTACAGCTGAGTGCCACCATGCCCAGCTAATTTTTTTGGTACTTTTAGTAGAAACGGGGTTCTCCATGTTGGCCAGGTTGGTCTCCCACTCCTGACCTCAAAGGATCCACGTGCCTCCACCTCCCACTCTGCCTTCCAAATTGCTGGGATTACAGGTGTGAGCCACCGTGCCCAGCCTCTTAATGACAGAATTCTTATACATTTTTAGGATTTCAGTCTTAGAAAGCTGATCACCTGGTGATGCTCTTTTGCTTTATATCTGAAGAAACTGGGTCCCTGTGGAATCAAGAAAGGGAATCAACTGCTCCCTCCATGGAGTTTCCAAAACTCTTAGCTTATGATTGTGTAAGGCTGCTTATGTTTGGATGCCTTCTCTGAATTGTTTATGTGTACATCTTTGTCAATCAGTAGTTTTTAATTCTTTTAGAGTAAGCTGTGTGTCCAATTTGTTTTCATAGAATAATGGAGAAAGGAGAGCTTTAAAATACCTCTTTTTTTTTTTTTTTTTAGTGCCCGGTAACAAACTGTGAGGAGGATGTGCTATTAACATTCTTTTATAAGTGAGGAAACAGATAGGAGGTAACTTGTTCCAGCCTGCGTCCCTACTGAGTGGGGAAGCTGCAATATAAACCAGTACTACAGACTTCAAAGCCAGTCCAATCTGCTCCTGCTTTGACCATGTACCTGATATGTGCAGGAGACTGTGCTGTGTTCTGCAAATTATGATATACACATGGTCTCTGCCCTCCAGAAGTTTTAATTTAAGAGAAGGCAATGCAAAATGAATTATACAGTAGAGCTACACTTAAACTCTGATTTGTGTGTGCCTTTTAGCCAATTCCAGAATTCCTTTTATTTCTGGAGCACCTCCTTCCTGCCAGGTCTTGGTTTGTACATTTTATATATATTGTCTCTTAGGTTTCTCACAACCATGAATGCTGTATATTATCACTGCTATTTTATAGATGAGACAGTGAAGTTCATAGTTAAGTAATTTGTACAAGGTCATTCAGCTAGTAAGCTCTGTGTGTCTGTGCTTATTTCACTGTGCCATGTCATTTTATTCATTGGCAAAAGGACACAATACTGTCTTTTTGTCACATATGAAGGTTGTATGTGGGGACTCAAAACTTTCTACAGGTTACATAAGAGCCTGTGGAAATGTTTGTAGCAATAACTGTGCTCATTCTTGCTATGCATTAATATTTTGGAGCTTTTCTCTTCACCTGGCCTTGGGATTTGTTTCATGGACTGTATTAGAATACAAAGAGAATAGAAACCAGCAGGGTTCTGCCGTTGAGGCTAATGAGAAGTGTAGGCCATTCTCCTAGTACATGTATTAAATCTTGGAGATACCAGAAAATAAAAAGTCAAAAATGAATGTGAAACAAAACTATGAGAAACCGTTGGGAGAACTAAGGGAGTTGGTTCTAAGAGTAGGGGATAGAAACAATAGCCTCATAGAGAGAGGGGTGTGGAGTTATATGGAGAGATAGGTTAGATGGTTATAGCCTTTCCTTCAAGGTGTATTCAGCAAGTTCAGGCTGAAAACTTTAGCCTGAAAGCACCAGGTGAGAATATAAAAGCCTTCTTCATTGCTTTCTGAACATAGATTTGGTTGTGGGGTATAAATCTGGGGCACTAGGAACTCCTTCAAGGAACAACCAAAAAGAGCTCTCCTGCCACCCTAAAACCGTGATCATTGGATATTTGGTCTTGCTCTCTCTATGACTGGGAAGGAAAGTGCAAATCAGATGACGCGTAAGAGTAGCAGGCCACGGCAGTGCACACCAGAGTGCCAAGCAGGTGAAGATGGGCCAGCTGGCCCATGAGCAGCATCCCTGTGTCAGAGAACTGCAGAGGTGGATATGCACATGTGGAGGTTCAGGGTGGTGCCCTGAGGGGTTTGGCCAACAGATAGAAAGGGGATTTAGTTAAATGTCAGCCATAGATGCACTAAGAGCTAAGTCACGGCATCCCCTTTGCCTACATCTGTTGCCAGGAATGCTGTTTATATGCAGCTGGTTCCCAAATCACTCCCTAATTGCAGTTAGATTTGGCTTATACACTTCATTTTTCCTTCAAGCCTTAGCCATATAGGTGTTAGCACATTTTCTACCTTTTACTGGAATTTGTCTCCCTGTTTTTTGCTGCCCTCGTTATTACTGGTATGGTACCTGAGTATTTAACCTAGACATTAACTCTTTGAAGAAAACTTTGATAACACCTGCCCATTCCTGTGTATTCCCAGAGCACCCTAGGCTTAATTGTGTCACACCATTTTACAGTTGTTTGCATGACTCCCTGCCCTCATAGATTGTATTCCTGTAGGGAAGAGCCATGTCCTCTTACTGAATGACTTGTTACTTAACAGGTGCACAAGAAATATTTATTGAATGAATGAAAGATGACCTTGTAGCTTACTATGGAATAGTTTGTATTCAAACCCAGTTCTTTTAACTTGAGACACATATTTGTGGTTTTGAGAGTAGGACTCAGTGTATGCACAGAGGTAGGGCAAAAAATTAAATATAGTAAGATTGACTTTTACTCAAATCCGTGTGCCAGAATCTAAGAAGATTTCTTTAATTGTTTTTTATCAGCACTCCCAGATTGTTCCTTAATAGGATCAAGAGAAAGAATGTCAGGCTAGGTTTGGTAATCTAGACATTGAGAAATCTCCTGTGCAGCTCAGAATCATGGCTTACACACTGGAAATGCTAACAGCTTACTATAATTAGCTGTGTGTTTCTGAGAACCAAAAGTAGATTCTTGGTTTTTTCCTCTAATTTGCTTATATTAAATATGTGGCATGTCTTCCCAGGAATTGGGATTGATCGAGTTAGTGCTGTTCAAGTATTAAGCTCCCTGTTAAGTAATTCCAAAATCATGGCTCAGCTCTGTAACTTCATCAACACCCAGACCAACTTTAATACAAATAAATGTGGCCAGTTAATCACTTACTCTCTTTTCCTGTCAGCTGTTGGATTCTAGGTTGTGTTCTATTTGAATGAATTTCTTGTTATTAGAGAAGCTGCTAGGAATCATAGAATAATATCCCATCGAGCCCCAAATTAGAAGAGTAAAAATTGGTTGGAAGCCTTTTTTTTATGCAACTTGCGCTATTTATGATTTCAGGAACAGGGTGGAGGTTTTTTCCCGAACTTATCCCTGGAGAAAATACTTTTCTCCTCAGCGGTCTAGCCATTTATAGTGAGGTTATTGAACTGCAACTTTGTTATTGAGAACACTTATTGTAGTCTACAGCAAATTTATCCAGAGGCAATGATGATGAAAATTACTTCCAGAGTGAGTTACTGTGAGTGATCAGATGGTTGGGAGACAAATCTGATGGAGGTTTATAGTAGTTGAAAGAGCAAGAATGTATTGTTTTTTTAAGTGTTTGGAGGTTTTAAGGTTGAAGAAGAACAGAGCAAGAGTTCAATAAGCTGTTTTTAGGCCTAGTTCTGTGTCCTGTCTTTGTGGTCTGCTGCATGGGTAAAGTGCCACTTCTGCAAACTGACTTTTCAGGGCCGTTGTGAGCCTTATGAAATGGCAGTAGTGTACAGAGCCAAACAGTTCCTTGCAGACATGGTCTTCTTCCTTTTGTTACTCACTTGCTCATGTTTGTATGATGTTTGTCAAATGTCTTCTTTTCCATGTCTTTCCTAGGCTGATCCCAAAGAACTAATCAAGATGGTCACCAGGCATGTGACTCGACATGGGCATGAAGCCTGGCCTGAAGACCTTGTTTCACTGACCAAGCAGTTATACTACTACAATGAACGTCTCCTGGATTTCACTCAGGCGCAGATCCTTCAGGGCCTTCGGAAGGGTGTGGATGTGCAGCGGTTTACTGCAGATGACCAGTATAAAAGGGAGACTATCCTTGGTCTGGCAGAGTAAGTGATACCCTTTGTCTCATAAGAGGATGGATTTAAACTGCAAAAGAAGTTCAGCTACCAGGACTATTAATTTCAGTCCTTTGAAGTTTTACATTCATGGTTGCTATTAATAGGGCTTTCCCCAACTTCTTCTAGTCTTACATGGGCTGTGTGCCTTCTCCAAACCAATCAGTAAATGCAGACAGCATTCCCAGCTAAAAAAGTTTCCCACGATGTTTAAATTATTAGTTAAAATAGCGATTTTTGGCTGGGTGTGGTGGCTCATGCCTGTAATCCCAGTACTTTGGGAGGCTGAGGTGGCCCAAGATCTCAAGATCCCTTGAGGTCAGGAGTTTGAGACCAGCCTGGCTAACATGGCAAAACCCCATCTCTACTAAAAATACAAAAATTAGCCAGGCATGGTAGCATATGCCTGTAATCCCAGCAACTCGGGAGGCTGAGGCATGAGAATCACTTGAACCCAGAAGGTGGAGGCTGCAGTGAGCCAAGATCATGCCACTGCACTCCACTCCAGCTTGGGCAACAGAGCAAGACTCTGTCTCAAAAATACCAAATAATGATTTTTTTAGCTTATTTTTTTAAGTTTCTATTTTTTAAAAAAATTTCCTGTAGTTTTGATAGCCCAGTTCTAAAATTATGACCATGTTAGAGGTAATAACATGGTCGGGGTGAAAAATGGGAAGCTCAGGATGGAAATTTAAAAATAAGATTGTCCTTTGTGTCTGGCTAGAAATCTCACTTTTCAAAGCACATGGCACTTTAATTTCTTCTTCAGTATGGTCAACTAGATACAATTGACTTGTCACTCAGGGTAACTTTATCTGTCCTGGTCTTCTAGAGAAAGAGAAGCCAGCTGTTTTCCCTTTAGTCCCTTCCCCCTGTCAAGAGAAGAGCAGGCCTGTTGTGAGATGATTGCGCAGTTCAAGGCCCAGGCGGACACCTTGCTTTCTCAATGTGGAATTCCCTTTGGTTTTAGTGCTGGTGTTTGCTTTTTGTTTTAGTTGTTCAGGTCAAATGAGAAGCACTTACATGTTAGAAGTTGGGAAAGTGTGTTCACCCACAACAGTTATTAAGTAGAGATGTTTTGTTTTTAAGACCATAATTTATTGAGTGCTTATCATGGGCAAGGCACTATGCAAAGTGCTCTCTAAACTTTGTATAAATGTCTTTTAATCCTCAAGGATAACCCAATGAGATAAAATGTTGTTATCCCTAGTTTATAGTTGAGAAAAATGGTGCTTAGGGATGTCAAGTAACTGATATTTTAAACTGATATCAAGGCCTGAGTTTCCCTAGATGGTGAGAATCACAGCTATGGTTTTAACCTGGATCCATCACAAAGCCTCACATCTTCACCACAGCATCGTATGCCTCCCCTACTACCCATTGCATTCTCAAGGAAGCGGTGGATGTGATTCAGTCTCTAGGCTTCCAGCCTTTGAAACTAAGGTTAAATTGTACCTACATTTAATGGTTATTTTTCTCTCCTGACAACTTACTTTAAAATAGCAAAAATAATCTTGATTGTGGTAGTGGAGTATGTTATTTTTTATCATTATCATTTAAATCCTTGAGAAGGTGGCAAACTCATCTTGGTTCTCTGTAATACTTTTATATTAGCCTGGACTTCTTTCTTATTAGAAGACACCCACAATTCTCTTTAGAATAAGGCATGGCATAGAGAGATCAAAAGAAAAATAGCAGGAACAACCTATAGCTGGTCTCAATTAAGAAGAGAAATACGGAATTGTTTTTCTCTTCTCCTCTGTCCTTCCGGAGGTTCATAATTTCATAACGTCATTTAGTGTCCAATCTGAGAGTGATCTGAGAGGCCAACCTTCTGACTTTTAAGAAAAGGAATCAGAACTAGAGAGCTTTAAAGAGTTGCTCAAGGTCATACAGCCAGGAGTTGAGCTTGGGTTACTTAAGTCCAGTATGCTTTTGCTGGGGACATTTGGTAATCCTTGGTGTCATGTTCACGGTTTCTTAGAAGATGATTATCATGCAGAATAAAAACTTACAAGGCAAGGCATGCCTTATATCATCAGTTACATTTTGCTAGAGTTTTTGGCCTTTATTTTCTTTGTTAAGCATGCAGCTAGTATATGCTATTTGAAGTATGTCCTAGAGAACAAATATATGCTTTTGATAAATATATAATAGAATCTTCTGTACAATCTGTTACTTAGAAAAATATACAGCAGTGTTTGAATGGCTTCTTTAAGATGCCTCAGAGTTTCCACCAGCTTGCTGCTTTCTTCTTCTGCTATAGAGTTGGGATGTCAATGTCTCGCACACAAGAATTCTTGAAGGATTCACATCCTTCCGTTTGCAGCATCACCTTCACTTGTACACAGTGTGACCATTCTTCCTCGTCTTTCTCACTGCGTGTCCCTTTTCTTTTCTCTTCTCTTATCTTTTCTTTTTTCTTTTTCTTTCTTTTTTCTTGAGACGGAGTCTCGCTTTGGCGCCAGGCTATAGGGCTATGGCAGGATCTCAGCTCACCACAACCTCTGCCTCCTGGGTTGAAGTGATTATCCTGCCTCAGCCTCTCGAGTAGCTGGGACTACAGGTGCGTGCCACCATGCCCGGCTAATTTTTTGTATTTTTAATAGAGACAGGGTTTCACCGTGTTAGCCAGGATGGTCTCAATCTCCTGACCTTGTGATCCACCCACCTCGGCCTCTCAAAGTGCTGGGGTTACAGGCGTGAGTCACTGCACCCAGCTGCATGTCCATTTTCATGCCATTAGTTTTCTGTAAGTGCATTGTACCTGTCCTTTACTATCTGTATGTCTTAGGGAATACATTCTCAGGGGTCAGGCAGGGTAACTGTGAAGAGGGTATAACATAGTTTGGGTCCTTCCCACCTTTACCAAGAGATAAAGATATCAGCCCTTATTGAAAATGTCTTGTGCCTGGCAATGTGCCATACCCCGTAATAGAAAGGATGAATTAGCGATTATCCCCTGTTCTCAAGGAATTCTCATTCCATGATGTGGAGGTAGGTAGTCAAATAAATACTTCAAGAAACAATTTCTAGGCCAGGTATGGTGGCTCACACCTGTAATCCCAGTACTTTGGGAGGCCAAGGCGAGAGGAATGCTTGAGACCAGGAGTTCAAGACTATCCATGGCAACATAGCAAGGTCTTGTCTCTACCAAAGAAACAAAAACAAACAAACAAAAAACTAGGTGTGGTAGTATGTTCCTGTAGTCTCAGCTACTCTGGAGGCTGAGGTGGGTGGGTGGGTGGGTGGGTGGCTTGATCCTGGGAGGTCAAGGCTACAATGAGCCTTGATTATAGTACTGCACTCCAGCCTGGAAGGCAGAGAAAGACCTGTCTTCACCAAAGAAAAAAAAAAAAAAGAAAAAGAAAAAAAAGAATTTCCAATTGACAGTGACCTAATCCATGGGTTGACAAAGTTAATCCCAGCCTTCGTCTCTTTTATAGCTCATGAACAAAGAATGATTTTAGCATTTTTTAAAGGTTTTATAGTAACACAAAAACAAAAACAAAAGCCATAAAAAGAAGACTATGCCAGAGAGACTGGCAGTAAAGCCTGAAATATTTACTATATTACCTTTCCCAGAAAACGTTTGCCAGCCCCTGGCTATGCAAGCATATAAATGCCATGGTTTCCTTAGCTTGGGGAAATACAGTCTTAGCAGAGTGACTTAATAGTAACAGATTTCTTTTCTGTCTGTGTGTTTTCACCCACACCATTCTTCCAACTAAAAATTCCATCCTACGTTTCTCTACTGGAAAATAGGAGTCAGTCTTGCAGTAGTCTTTCTAAAAGGGCCTTAATGTGGGTGCTCGGGACTGCTTTCTTGGAATTCTTTATATTCCTAGAGATTCTCAAATCTGGTGATGTCATTCCCTGGTTTAAACTTTTCACAGACTCTTCATTATCTGGAGAATGAGACGCAGGTCCCCTAGCAGGCCTGAGGACCCAGTACGTTCCTCGCTTTGACCCTCGCCTTATCTCTCATCTCTGAGAAGCCCTCATTCTCTCAGAAGGCTCTTCTCCCTCCCACCCTCGGTGGGTGTGTGTACAATTATCCTCCTAGTTACACATTGGTCACTTTCCGTTCTTGTGGAACTTCATGGTCTTCTCTTTTAGCTCTACCACCGCTATGTTTAATTGCTGGTTCACATCTCCTGTCTTCCACCAGGCTGTGAATTCCTCACGAAAGATGCTTGTTTGTTTTTATTTCCTAAGGAGCTAGCACAATACCTGGCACAGGGTAGAAAACATAGAAGTTTGTTAAGTGACTCATTGCGCTTTCTCAAATCTCTACCCCTAGACCAGGGATGCACTATCTTTTGATTGTGGGCTCTGGAGTCTAGTTCGTATCTTTTCAACCGCAGCACTGTGATGTTCTGACTGCAGAGGTCTTGGCTGCGGGGGGCTGCCTATGCAGAATGCTTGGGATGCCTACGCCGGGTGCCCAGGATGCCATGCGGGGCTGCCCATGCGCGGTGCTCGGGCTCCCTCTGTGCAGTGCTCAGAATGCCCGTGCGGGGATGCCTACAGGGGTGCTGCGGATGTTTATGTGGGGATACCTACCCGGGGATTCCTGGGATGCCTATGTGGGTGTCTGCGGGGTGCTCGGGATGCCTCCATGGGACTGCCTACACATGGTGCTTGGGGTGCCTACGGGGGGATGCCCACGTGGGTGCTCGGGATCCCTACTGGGGGATGCTTATGTGGGACTATCGATGCAGAATGCTCAGCAGCACCCATGAGATGCCAATAGTGCATCTGCCCCTTGCCCCACTTTTTATGCTCAAAATGTTTCCAGACATTGTCAAATGTCCCCTGGGGAACAACATCATGCACAGTTGAGAACTACTGGTCTAGACAAGTCCTTAGTAAATTGTAATGTACCACAGTGAAAAAGAGCATGACAATTCCTTGGAAGTACTTTTCCTGGACCACTGTGAACTGTCTTATTAAGGACCATACTGCTTGCACCCCTCTCACTGGAGAGCAGTCCTAATGAGCATTTTCGTTGCTGATTGAAGTCATATGTTTCTCCTCTCTCCCTTCCTGGGCCTGATGGACATTTCTGCAGAACCCTAGAGGAAAGCGTCTACAGCATTGCTGTGTCTCTGGCACAACGTTACAATGTCTCCCGCTGGGAAGTTTTTATGACCCATTTGGAGTTCCTCTTCATGGACAGTGGGTAAGCACACAGTTCATATATACGTTTATTTCCATGTCTTTAGTCTATTTTTGAAGAATCTTGAAGAAGTTGTAAAGTACAATTTTAGTTTTCCTTTCATCTACAGTGGACTAGTCTCTTGGTAAGTTCTTTCCTTGTACATCTTTGATACATCTTTACCATTCATTGATGTATTCATTCAAATGTTTTTACTGAAAATTTTTTTTGTACTGGACTAAGTATTAGTCACTAGGGTTACAAGGATGAGCAAAAGCAGGCATCCTAGCTGTCTTGGAACTTATAGCCTACAGTGGGAGACAGATGATAATTGAATAATGACATAAGCAAATGTGAAATTAAAACTCTGAAAAGTACTGTATAATAGAGCTCAATTAGAGGGTTTGGCATAGTTAGCAAAGGCTTTTCCCAGGAAGTAACACTTAAGCAGGACTTAAATATTGGGTTGGAGTTAACTACACAAGTAGAAGGGAACCATTTTCTAGGTAGAAAATACAGTAAGTTCAAAGGCCCTTTGATTAGGAACAGATAGACAGTGTTGGTGAGGTGCAAGGATTCGTGTGGAACATGGTGTGAGATGAGACTGAGGCAAGGCATAGGAGCCAGGCTGTACGGCAAGATCATGGAGGCCCTAGCAAGGGCCTTTGACTTCTTCCTGAGAATAATAAATAGAAGGCTAGGATAATAGAAGGTTAGTTAAGGATTCTGGTGAACAAGGACGTAATATGACCAGATTTTGCATTTCGATAAGATCATTTTGGCTACTGTGTTGAAAAATTTTAGGAAAGTTAGGGTGGACATATGTAGACCAGTTAGGGAGCTATTATGGTAACAGACGGCATGACAAGTGACCATTGCTTGGAGTAGGGATTTGAGGTACAGAAAGGGAGGCCGGAATGGGTTTTAGAGATACTTACAAGGTGATATTGGTTAATAAGGATAAACTAGATATGAGGGTGAGTAAAAGGGGAGGTGTCGCGATGCACCCCTAGGTTCTTACTTGTTCACCTGCTAGATGGTGGCATTACTCAGTGAGATAGGAAGCACCCAGTGAAGTAAGGTATTTTGAGGGGAGTGTGAGGAAAAGGCAAGAGAGGTCGGGCACCATGGCTCACGCCTGTAATCCCAACACTTTGGGAGGCCATAACAGGTAGATCACTTAAGGTCAGGAGTTTGAGACCAGCCTGGCCAACATGGAGAAACCCTGTCTCTACTAAAAATACAAAAATTAGCTGGGCACGGTGGCAGGCTCCTCTTTAATCCCAGCTACTCGGGAGGTTGAGGCAAGAGAGTAGCTTGAACCCGGGAGGTGAGGTTGCAGTGAGCAGAGATCATGCCATTGCATTCCAACCTAGGCAAAAGAGCGCAAGACTCTGTCTCCAAGAAAAAAAAAAAAAAAAGGAAAGAAAAAATAGACAAGGGAATGAGGAAATTAAACACACTGAAACAGTCAAGAGAAAAGGCCAAGTCAGCAGTTGGATCTTACAGACCTGGGGTTCAAATGGAGCTAGAAATACTAACTGGGGAGTCATAAGCACATAGATGAGAAATAAGTGATGTTGTGGATGTGCTTGGGGAAGGAACAGAGAATGAGGAAAGGAGAAAGCTTGCGGCAGTGCTTGAACTCTTCCACATTTGAAATGGTAGAGGAAGGGCTGCTAACAAAAGGGTCAGAAAGAGAGCAGCAGGAGAGGTAGATAAGAGGGAAAACAGGAATCTTATTTTAGGGAAGCCATGGGAAGAAAGAGTTTAAAGAAGGGGAGTGAGAATTGAGTGGGGTGAAATCCTGCTGAATGGTCAGGAAATGCTATTTTTAGCACCTTTAATTTTTATTAAACACTTAGAAATTTTAACATTTCCTTTTTAAGTATTAAATTGCTACATGGGAGATAATGTTATCTATGATAAATATTGCATGGATGTCATCATTTTTGAGGCACAGTAATATGTTCAAATACATATTTCTTATGATTGGCATTTAAAAATATCCTGCATTTTATTAAATATCTTTTTTCTTTCATTGAATGTTATGTAAAAGGGTGTTGTATCTGTCCAAACAGGATGCTTCCTTGGTCTCTGAATATATTATAAATTATCAGGCAATCGAGTGATGTGCAAGACTGTTCCTGGCATATCATTATACCTGATAGCACTGTGATTATGCAGATGCACAGCAATTACAAAAGCAGGAAATCATTACCTCCTGGCATCACCACTTGTGAGTGGCAAAGCACTTAATATTGATTTAGTAATTGGTGTTAGGTGCTGCCTGTTCTTTACTTAAAAGGCAACTGTTTGCCTTACTATTTAATCTAACTTGGTAACATAGAAATCAGCCTTGTTAATACAATAGAAATCGCCCAACATTTATTTATTGAGTGAGTGCCACTGGGAAGTTATAAGAGAAATAATGTTGTTTGTTTTAGGGTTTTGTTTTACTGTTCCTTTAAAAAGTAATTTTTTCCCCTGTAAAGTTCTTTTTCTCATAATTGTACGTTCCCCTTCATCCTGGTTGATTTTGGAGGTATCACCTGCATCAGCACATTTGCGGACACGTGTACACAGAGAGGGTTGGGTAAAATACCATTATATAGCAGATGAATCATAAGCCTTAAAATCAAAATAGCTAGATCAAACAAATCCTATTGGTGTCACTTCTAGGTGTGTGTCCATGGGCAAGATAATTCCCTTCTCTGAAGCTCATTTTCCTCCACTTTAAGCAAGGAGTAATACAAGTTAAATTATTTTATGGTAAAATATCTAGCCTGTAGTACCTGACACATGATCACAACTTCATTAATGGAAGTTTTTCCTGGAATTTCACGCTTGTCAGAGATAATTCTAATAAACACATATGTTTTTGAGTTGCCGGACTCTTTTTTTCCCTATTTCCTGCCGTTTTGTTTTGTTTTGTTTTAATGTACTGCTAGTTTTAAATAGCAGTGATGGCTTTGGGTAGCCATGAATGCCTAGAATCACTTCCAACTAGCAGACACTGGCTCTCTCAGCCTCTTGGTTCCACTGGGGCATGTTGAGCCCCCCACACTCAAGGCTGCTTTGTCACTCATTACACACTTAGTAGCCATCTTCATCTCTGGGCTATTCTAGACATGTTGGTGGATTTTTATAGACAATAGTAACTACCAGAGTACCTGTGGCCTGTTGATGACAGCATGGATTTTGTAGTCAGATCAAGTTTCCAGATCCAAGTCTACTGCCCATAGCCACCAACCATGTAGCCTAGACCATGTTTCTTAATCCTCTTGAGTCGCTGTTTTCTAGGTTACAAGGATCATTATCCTCACCTTAGAGAGTTGTGAAGATTAGAGAAAATCTGTGGAAAGTACATAATCAAGTAGCTCTTTTAAATTTGTATTAGTCCATTCTCACGCTGCTATGAAGAAATACCTGAGATTGGGTAATTTATAAAGAAAAGAGATTTCATTGACTCAGTTCCACACGGCTGGGAAGGCCTCAGAAAACTTACAATCATGGTGAAAGACGAAGGGGCAGGGAGGCAGGAAGGAGAAGTGCCAAGCAAATGGAGAAAAGCCCCTTATACAACCATCAGATCTCATGAGAACTCACTCACTGTCATGAGAACATCATGGGGGTAACCATCCTCGTGATTCAGTTACCTCCCACCGCTTTCCTCCTACAACATGTGGGGATTATGGGAACTCTAATTCAAGATGAGATTTGGGTGGGGATGCAGCCAAACTATATCAAGGCTACTATGTTTTTTTGTGTTATTCTTGTTAATTCTGCCAGTTTCATTAGTACCTTTCAGTTTTGGACGCAGGGTCATTTTGAAATGCAGAGACTGCTTCTGGCTGATGTAATAGTACTACATTTATTCATCAAATGTTGTTATTATTACTTAGTATCTTTGTATTCCAAGCGTAATGTTAAGTGCTGAACAAGACAGACACATCCTTGCCCTAATGGAGCTTATATTCTAATAGGGAACCCCCATCACCCTGACCCCCACAAAAGCTGCTGAAAAGCAAGTTACATGTTGAGTAAGTACCATAAAGGAAATGCACACGAAGTAGGCCTTCCAAGGGGAAGGCCTCTCTTGGATGTGAAGAGGAAGGAGCTGACTACTGAAGAGGAATGGAGAAAAGGACATTCCAGACCATGAGAAAAGAAGGCCTGGAGAATTCTTGTGTTTTTGAGTAACTGAAGAAAGACTATTGTGGCTGGGATAGAGTAAGCAAAGGAGAACTAAATTGAGGACAGAATATGTCTTTATACTGCCAGACTTGGTAACACCTTCCATCTTTTCCCTTCTTATTTAGACAGCAGATTTCAAGGCCAAACATCCTATGCTTTGGTTTCACTCTAATATCTGCTTTTTGGTCACTCAAGTGGTTATACAAGTGATTTATCTTGGTTGCCAGAGGTCATAATACCACCTTCTTCAATGTTGGTTAGTTTACTATTGTTTCCTTCAGACACATGGGAGGGGTCCCAGGTCATCAGGACTCTGAATGTTTTGTGCTGTTTACCAGAGCTGATTTCATATTCTCTAGTAGGATTATTTTGGTCCCAGATGCAACAATGGGTAAGAACAAGGTCTGTCTGAGTAGAGATGAGTAAACTATAATGCATCTGCCTTACCTTTTTCTGAATTGAAACAGAAGATAGAATTTCTGCCTGAAGGTTACTGTTGTTCACGTGGGTTTGTGTCCAGGTTGCTACCCTGTAAAGAATTCTAAATTCTGGCCTTTATGTCCCATGGCACCTGGTCCCATCAACCGCCAAGTGCTGAGGAGTGCAGGCGCCACTCGGGACTGGCGGGCAGCTCCACTTGCAGCCCTGGTGCAGGATCCACTAGGTGAAGGCACCTGGGCTCCTGAGTCTTGTGGGGACTTGGGGAACTTTTATGTCTAGCTAAGGGATCATAAACGCACCAATCAGCACTCTGTGTCTAGCTCAGGGTTTGTAAATACACCAATCAGTACTCTGTATCCAGCTAACCTAGTGGGGACTTAGAGAACTTTTATGTCTAGCTCTCTGTGTCTAGCTAAAGGATTGTAAACTCACCAATCAGCACTCTGGGTCTATCTAGCTCAGGGTTTGTAAAGACGCCAATCAGTATTCTGTATCTAGCTAACCTAGAGGGGACTTGGAGAACTTTTATGTCTAGCTAGAGGATTGTAAATGCACCAATCAGCACTCGGTCAAAACGAACCAATCAGCTCTCTGTAAAATGGACCAATCAGCCCTCTGTAAAATGGACCGATCAGCAGGATGTGGGTGGGGCCAGATAAGGGAATAAAAGCAGGCTCGCCTAGCTGGCTGAGGACTATCCTTTGGGGTCCCCTTCTGTAGTGTGGATGGTTTGTTTTTTCACTCTTTGCGATAACTCTTGCTGCTGCTCACTCTTTGGGTCCATGCTGCCTTTATGAGCTGTAACACTCACTGGGAAGGTCTGCAGGTTCACTTCTGTCAGCGAGACCCAAACCCACCAGAAGGAAGAAGCTCCAGACACATCTGAACATCTGAAGGAACAAACTCCAGACACGCCATCTTTAAGAAATGTAACACTCACCGCGAGGGTCCGTGGCTTCGTTCTTGAAGTCAGTGAGACCAAGAACTCACCAATTCCAGACACAATGTGAAGTATATATATAGACAAGTTAGAATTGACATTCTATGAGAAATTAAAAGGCTTTAGGGATACCAGGTTGTCCTTACAGAAGAGACAAAGCCTATTCATATGACTTTCAACATTCTCTCTCTGTTGCTGTTGTAAAACATTTCATAAAGGAACTATTGAATATCAGCATGATGAGAAATAGACTCTAAGATACTCTTTATTGATTCTCTCATTGACTCCCTGGGTATTCTTGAAAAGTTTGTTAAATTCCGTTCTTCAGTTTGCAGGCACTTGGCCAAAATGTTGGCAAAACTAAAAAATGCCATGATTATCTTGACCACGTTTTCTTTGAGTAATCACATATTCAGCTGTCAGGCAGCATTATGGATCAAGTCTGGTTCATCAAGATCATCCTGAGGCATGTGTGTGCTAAGTTATTGGATTGATTTCCTCAGGCAGGAGCAGTTGTGATTTGGAGGGCAGAATGTCTTGATGCTCAGTGGTCAGTGGTAAGGCCACTGTTCACCAGCAGTGATGGTTATTCACGTGGATTCATAGATCTTCATGCTTTTAGGGTTAGTCTTTGGGGAAAATGCTTACAAGCCACTGCAGCTGAACTGTGCCCAACATAAAATTTCAGCGTGAAAATATCAGCTTCATTGCTTTATTGAGTAGAAGCAGAAAGCCGAACTTGAAAGACCCAACTCGGAATTAGTCTCCATCTCTTACTAGTTGTGTGATTTTTGTCTGAGCCTCAGCTTCCTTGAGAGAATAGGAATATTTAGATCTTTTGCAGAGGGTTATTATGAGTGTTAATGAGGTAATAAAAACAAGAGTGCTGGTCGGTTATCTGTACATTTTCACGTCCAGCCCTTCCTCATCCTCTTTATTCTCTCTTCCTCCTTTCCCGGCAGCCTTCTCCCTTCTCCCATTGACCTTCTTCCTTCTTGCCTCCTCTTTCCTCTTTCCTTCTAAGTACTCCCTTCAGTGAGCTAATGAATTTTTGTAATCACTCAGTCTCAGCTGAGTAAAGAAAAATGTGTTTAAATAAATTTGTTTTTCTTATACAAATAAAAGTCCTTTCAATACATGATGTTCTTGAATCACATTTTTGGGTGACTGACATCTGGAAGCCATTACAGAACACCTTATTCATGAGATTAGTACTAATAATTTATTTCTGTGCATTGAGTACAACTAATGCTGGCTTCTTCTGTTAATCGCTGAAAGTTAAATATGCACTATGTATATAAGCTGCTTTTTAACTAAAACCTAGTTCAGGAAAAATCACTTAAGCACGTTTGAAGGGTAATCATTAATTTGATTAGTGAAAAGACCACAGTGGTTTCATAGTATTTCTTTCTACTCTTTTATATATGGGTTCTTTGGAATTTTTTTCTAAACAAAGATTTCAAAGAAAGATTTCCCTTTTCTGGTTCCAAAGGGAAGATAACAGCTTCTTTCAATGGAAATGATTAAAATGAGTTATTGATTACTGGCATCTATAAAAGATCTTAGCACCTTGTAGTTTACTGAAAAGGGACATTTGGGTATTTATCATGTGTCAGTAAAGGTATTCCAGTATCTGTCTTGACAAGATAATTAGGTAAAATTGCACAGCAGGCAAACTAAATTGTAGGCACAGAAGAATAAGTGAGTGGGCAAGAGGGAAAGTAATGTGGATGGAGAGAGACTATATTCGTAATCAAGTCAAACACAGATGAACTAAAGCTGTTATGATATAGTCATTGTCCATTTTGTAGATGAGTCTGTCTTGAATACTTGGTTTATCAAGGTGTTACGAATGAAGTATGACAGGAGAACTCTTTTCAGTTATTGCTGCTGGGAGAGAGAACTCACATCTGTGTTGCAGAAAGAATCCTGGTTTTGAAGCAGTTGTTGACACGGGTGCTTGACCTTGATGGTTGCTTTGTGATGTCCTGAGCAGTTGTGTATTTTGAGTTCAGACAGATCTGGACTCTTTGTCTTAGACAAGTCATATAACCTCTTTAAATGACAATTTCTCATCTATAAGTTGATAGTTACCCAACTTTAACTTAGCAAGAAAGTAATCAGCATGATAAATACAAATTTGTTTTCTCTCCTCCATTTGGCATGTTGTTCTGCCTGCAAATCTTTGTCAATAAGATTCCTTTTATTGCGACTACAGTTTCTTATTTACTTCCTTACTACATTGTTTTCAGACTTCATTTTGCAAATTATGAAGGAACGTCAGAAATTCTGTGATTCACTGTCCCATACTACTATGTGTACACTATCTTTCACAGATGATGGTATTCTTTGAATAGTCATAGTATCAAGAATATTTTCGACCACCCAGCTATTTATATTCACTGTTCCATGTACAGGCCCTTTTGCTTTCTTGATACTTCTGTTCACATTATTTCTGCTTAATTCCTTCCTACAATGCCAAATTCAAGTGCTTCTTTCACTAAGCCTTCCATTATCATTGATTTCTGCATCCTCTGCAGTCACAGCTTTTAGTGATCCTACTCTTAACTGGACTATAATTGTGTGCCCTTTGTCAGGTGATACTGTTGTTTTGCATCATTATTTAATTGTAAGTATTTATAACTCAACTGGATTTTCAAACTTGAATGGGAGCTCTATGCTGTAAGTCTATGTCCTCCCCAGTGCTGAGCACAGTGCCTTCTACTTAGAGGACACCAAAGTTTTTGCTCATCCACCCATCTATTTGGCATTCACAAGACATATATTGAATGTTTCCCTTGTGCCACACACTGGTTCTTAGTATTGAGAAACTAGAGATTCAGATGATGTAATAAGGTCTATGCCATCAAGCAGTGCAGTCTAGTAAGGGAGATAGACAAGGTAATAAGTAGTTAAAATACGTTATGAATAACAGAATAGAAGGATATTCAGCACGTGCCAATAGCTCAGAGGAGGCAGTGAGAGAAATTTTTATCGACTGGAGACATATCTATAGATAGAGATATTCTTGTAAATGTTTGCACTGTTCTGAATGGAAAAATAAGGTTTTTCTTGAAGCAAAAGTAAAAAGACCAGTTTTTAAAAATTACTTGATGCTTTGACTTTATAGATTACCCTTTTTATCCCAAGTGTTGTCACATTCTCCTGAAAGTTTTAAAACATGATTTATACTAACTTTATCTACATAAACCAAAAACATGTCTTTTGCAGTTTCAATAAACCAGTTGTCGTATTTCAGAGGAGCTGCTTTAGAACTTTTTGAAGCCTAACTTTGTTGCTGCCCAAGGTCTCACTTACTGCCCGCAGATGCTTCCATTGCTGCTTCCAAGAACCCTAGAATCTGCGCACTTCTGTGAGTGCAGGGCTGCCTGAAGGACTCTTACGATTAGGGAGTGTGAAACTCATCACATAAGGGGCGTTGAGATTATACTAGCCCAGAGGTTCTGTCCAGATTCTGTCCAGGGAGAAGCGCAAGACCAAAATTAACCCCCTCCTTTCCCCTTCTAAAAGTACAAACCAATCAACCAAGCAAAAATACCTTAAGTTTTCTTTTCCCAAGAGTTTAACCTTAAATGACTTTTTAAAATTAGATTACAAAGACATCTAAGTTAGGATGAAAGTATTAAGATATGTGCTTTATTTAAGAAATATTACTGCAGATAACCCAAGTGAAAGTTTAATTATCCCTTTTTTTCTATTTTTCTTTTATCTGAACACAGCATATAATTTGGGTTTATTGAATATTCATTCAAGACTCTTGCATGTAAATCTTAAGCCTAAAAGTTTAGGGTTTTTTCTGTATCATTTCCGAAATTCCTGAAACAATAAGCCTGTTTCTGTTTCTGTGAAGAAGCATAGATCTTAAACCCTTTTTATGACATGAATACATGATTAAGAGTGGACGCTGACAGATGTTAGTTTATTTCCTAGCTGGGAAACGTCAGACAACTTTCCCAACTTCTGGAACTTGAAGTAAAGCCTACTTCACACGGTTGCTGTAGACCCCTGTGAGATAACATGATGAGTGTGTAGTCAGTTAAATGTTAATAGGCATCTAACACATTTGTTTCCCTTTATTCAGGCTGATTGGGTTCTGGTGATGGTTCACTGTCTTTGAGTAGGCAGGAAGAAGGGAGCTATAAGAAGTAGTGTTTCTTCCTTGGTTAAAAAAAAAAAAATCGGCTGGGCGCGGTGGCTCAA
>NC_045448.1:14944836-14972084 GCF_002776525.5 Piliocolobus tephrosceles | reverse complement strand
AAAAAAAAAAAAAAAAATCACTTTAATAAAGGAAAAAAATCTTAACACAGTTCCTTTGGCTCTTAATTTCAGTTTGTCCACACTAGAAATTGAAAATAGAGCCCAAGACCTTCATCTCTTTGAGACTTTGAAGACTGATCCGGAAGCCTTTCACCAGCACATGGTCAAGTATATTTACCCCACTATTGGTGGCTTTGATCACGAAAGGCTGCTGTATTATTTCACTCTTCTGGAAAACTGTGGCTGTGCAGATTTGGGAAACTATGCCATTAAACCAGAAACCCACATTCGGCTGCTGAAGAAGTTTAAGGTTGTTGCATCAGGTAGGATGATTGTTTCCCTGCTTGAATTCATTCTTTTAAATTAAATTTGGGGATTAATTTTCTGTACACAATCCTGTTCATGCATTGTGGTTGGCAGAGCTCTGAAACCACAGAATTTTGAAGCTAATTGACTTTAGTTATTATCTTTCCAACTCTTTCACTTATGGTTGAGGGAATTAAATACCAGAAAAAGTAAGAAACCTATTAAAAGTCACACAGTGACTTATGGTAGACCTGGTACTAAAATCCAAAGTTTTGGACTTCCGCTCCAGGATTTTTCACTACTCCCATTGGTTATATTTTATGTATATAAAAGGCAAGGCCAAGACACCTTATAATAGGCAGTTCAGCAGAATTTCATTCCACTGGAGCCATATGATTAAAATATGCATGGAGCACTTAAAATAAGAGCCTTCGAATTTTTGTTAAATTGTGGAAATCTTTAGAATGGTCTTTATGCTCATAACTAAGAAATTAAACCCCTTAAAACCTCTTAAATTTTTATACTTTATAATTTGCAAGGCACATTCAAATCTATGTTTGTTTGATATTCATAATAATCGGGAGAGTTCCCTTCAGTTTATCAGTTGTTTTCTGAATAATCAAATGAGACACTGGCCTAGACACAGAGGATAAGGGAATAAGATTCAATCCTTGCCTTCAAATAACTAGTGAAATGCCAGATAAATAACAAAGGAATGTAACGCAGTTTGGTGAATGCACTGATAGAAGGAAACATAGGTGCTGCAGGGGATTCCAAAGGCATGGAGATATTGTCATCTAGTGTATAAACAAGGAAATGGAGGCACACAGAAGATGAATGGCCAATCTGGGGGATCGCACAGCCGAATAAGTTTCGGGCTGTGACTGGAACTCAGATCTCCTGATCTTTCTAATAGAAAACCTCAACTAGCTACTATAGCTAAGTTGATAAATCTTTGCATTCAGACATACAGAGGGCTATGTGTGTGTGTTTGAAAGTGCCTATATATTTACATTGGAGTGAACTGCTTACCTACTTTCTTTTTTTCCTGCTAGGTCTTAATTACAAAAAGCTGACAGATGAAAACATGAGTCCTCTTGAAGCACTGGAGCCAGTTCTTTCAAGTCAAAATATTTTATCTATTTCCAAACTTGTTCCCAAAATCCCTGAAAAGGATGGACGGATGCTTTCCCCAAGCTCTCTGTACACCATCTGGTTACAGAAGTTGTTCTGGACTGGAGACCCTCATCTCATTAAACAAGTCCCAGGCTCTTCACCAGAGTGGCTTCATGCCTATGATGTCTGCATGAAGTACTTTGATCGTCTCCACCCAGGTGACCTCATCACTGTGGTAGATGCAGTTACGTTTTCTCCAAAAGCTGTGACCAAGGTAAACAAAGATATTTGAAAGTGGTTTGAGCACATTAGAAGAAATGAAAATTGCTCCTACGTTCTGTAGATTTTATTTTTATTTCCTTTCTTGAAATGGAAAATAATTACATATTGGCTTTTAAAAAAGTTTTTATTTGCTATGAAGGAGGCATTTTAATTCGGAAGTTGTTTTTCTCTATTACAGATGTAAAAATATGCTAAAATAGAGATGACTCTTCTCATTTACATGTATACTTAGTACATGCTACAGTTCTCATGTCACTTTATAGTAAATATGCCATTCTGTCTTTCCAGTTGACAAATGTAAAGGAGCTCCAGTGCCCAGCCCAGAATACCTGCATTGGAAACCAGGCTAATAACTTAGCTTGGGTTAACCTGAGTCTTTAAAAAAGTTATTGGCCGGACGTAGTGGCTCAAGCCTGTAATCCCAGCACTTTGGGAGGCCAAGGCAAGCAGATTACCTGAGGTCAGGAGTTTGAGACCAACTTGGCCAACATGGCAAAACCCCGTCTCTACTGAAAAAAAAAAACCAAAAAACACCAAAAGAAAGAAAAATTACCTGGGCATGGTGGTATGCAGCTGTAGTCCCAGCTACTCAGGAGGCTGAGGCAGGAGAATCTCTGGAACCCAGGAAACGGAGGTTGCAGTGAGCTGAGATCATGCCACTACACTCCAGCCTGGGCGACAGAGCAAGACTCTGTCTCAAAAAAATAAAAACATAAAAAATTAAAAATATAAAAGTTATTATTCATATCACGCAGTATGTAACTTGATGATAGAATTATCAAAGAAAGCGCGTATTGCATTTTCTGATGTCTCCCCCATGCTCAGTTTGGCGCGCTTTGACTGGATCTTAATACCTGCACTCAGTCCCTCAGCAATGTGTAGCCTCACTCAGAATAGATAATGTGGGTTTTCCTCCTCCCCTTTCCTGTCCCCACACCCAGACACCGCTGCTAAACAAATGGACATTTTTCACTATTTGAACTCTGGGCATATCTCTCTCCTGGAAAATCTTAGCCTTTGGACTCAACTGCTGAACTCTGTCGCCTTTGGAGCTCCTATTTGATTTTCTCTCTTGCCGTCTTTGCCGTTGCCTTCTCCTTCCCTGCAAGTCACCAAGTCTGCCCAGTACCCTATCCCAGAGATTGTTATTTTAATTAGTATTATCCTGGAAATAGACTGTAAAGGCCAAGAATTGCAAATCATTCATTTGGAGGTTGGCACAGGCAGAGGTTCCAACTTCTGTGAAGAATGCTAGTTTTAACCAAATCACTAGATTAATAGTTGTGGATAACCAAGTACTTCTTTATTTTCTTGTTATTGCAACCCTAGTAATGTATCTTGGTTTTAAATTTCACAACCACTGCTATGAAAAGGAGATAATCGTTTTTGTTGGTTTTGAAGAGAAAAATAAGGATGATTTTAAAAGACAAGAGCATCATGTATTTGAAAAGAATATGTTTAGAGACATATAAACCTGGCTTCGAACTCTGAACCCATCACTTATCAGCTGTGTCGTTTAGCTTCAGGAATCTCTCTTAGACTTCTGCTTCCTTGAGACAGAGGTTGTGGTGGAGTTATCTGTGAGGGAGATAATGTTATTACCCCAGTTTTATAGATGAGCAAACTTGAGGCTTACCAAAGTTAAGTTGGTAGTAGAGAAGTCAATCTGAACTCATGGAGATTTATCCCATGGCCTTTTCTCTTAACCACTGAACTCTGCTATCTTTAAGATGTCATAGAACAAGCAACTAGAGTCGGGGGACCTGGAGCCATTCCAGAAACTGTGGGAGAGCAGTGGAACCAGAGAGCCCTGAGCATTTTTAGCCCAGTAGGAGCAGCATGTCCTGGGATGTGTCCAGAGCAGAGCTGAATATAAATGAGAAAGTCCAGGCAGGAACCTGGTTATATAGGGGAAGAAACCGAGCCAAGTTGGGAGTTTAAGATCCAAGGAACCAGCTCAGATTTGAGACTTGTGAACTAGCCTTCGGGGCTAACAGGCCAGCAGGTCATCCAGGAAGGTGGAGGTGCCTTTGCTCCCAGGCAGTTTTCCACCCCACCCTCAGGCTGGAGGTTGTTTTAGATATTTTATGTGAGGGCAGGAAGGGAAGCCAGTAGGGTCAGCTGGAACTGTATGCTAATTGTGAGCATGCAGGTGGAGGGGACACAGAGTTTTAGACTTGGCAACAGCAATCTTTTATGTATGATTAAATGTAAGAGTAGGATGTAAAGTCCACTTGCATTTTAGTTGTTATTTACGATGCTTTAAGTTAGGTGATTTTGGATTATTCATATTGTCATCCCTTTAGTTTCTTAACCTTATACTTCTTTCAAGATGTCCGCCAGCCCCTGAAAATGTGTGGCGCAGTTGTTGGTGCACAGATGTGTATTTTGTTGGGTTAGAGGTGCACCTGACCCAGTAAAGATTCAATCTGTTAATTACTGTGTTGTTTTCTCTTAGCTCAGATGGTATATTCCAAGCATAGATATTTCTTTATTGTAAACTGTTCTCAGGAGGCAAGTTTCTACTGATTCAAGTAAATTATAGAGAGGTGAGACAGATACATTTAAAATTAACTTTACATCTTTAGTCTAACCACAACATTTTTTCTCATTTTATTAATTGGCAAGTTTTTAATTTTTTGTTCAGAGAGGAAAAGTATAAAGTTGGAAAAAATGCATGTCTGAAAGTACATAATGCTGCCCTATTTAGATAGAAAGAGAGAGAGTATAAAAATCAAAATGAAACACAGCCTGCAGATGTCAGAGAACACATTTGGAAGAGGAAATGCAGCTGGATTTGCCCAAATTTGCAAAACACCAGATGTTCCCAACAGCTTGTACATGATGTTAAAAATGTAAAATAAGTGTGTACTGTTCATACATAGTGTGCAGTTTTCAAATGTGTACCCACATTTAATTTAGAAAGAAATTTTGGGAAGGAACTGGTAAGCTAATTCTCAAGTGCATAACAAAAACAATAAGCAATTGTTCAGATGTTAGAATTCAGAAAGGAATATTCCCAGGGCCTGAATTGAGTGCCCAATCCACTGGTAAAACATACCAGAGAAGGCTGTTTGCTTTCAAGGTAACAGCCATTCCGTTGTGATTTACATTTGCAGAATTCCTAGAATCTCTGGGGAAGATATTCACAAATAGTATTATGTCATGTAGTCAGAGAGTGAATTTGTGTGCCATTTGAGATGATTAATATGCAGAAGGAAAAAGGATGCAAATGTTTAAAGTGCATTTGTACCAAATCTAAATTGCTTTTTTTTTTTTTTTTTTTGGTTGAATCAGATTAGAATTGCTCCTCTATTGCTTGTCAATTCAGCTATTACAAGCATTTTTATAGAAGGAACAGGGAACAAGTGAATGGGTTAGAAATCCAGGAAAATGGTTGTAAAAGAGGCTGAAAGGCAGGTCAGAACATGATTTGCTTGGTATTAGGTGGTTAGCAATGGGGAGCATATGTGTAATCTTAGCCTTTGTGTTTTATACTTTCCACTTGCTTTCAATAGCTAGTACTGCTACATCCATAGATAAATGTGTGGAAAATACTTCTCTCTTTTATGAAATGCTGTCAAGAAGTTTGCCAGGATCCTTCTTTAAAAAGTTTAAAAACTCCCAGGTAATCATACAATTTAAAAAATCCTTCTGGTACCTTGACTGATGTTTCTCAACCTGAAATTGAATAGGTATTTACCCACTCCCTTTTCCCCCACCTTGCACGTGCTACCTTTCCAACTGATACCGTTTTTGATTCATTGCCATTGTAAACCTCTGCTTCTAATGGGAAACAGCTTGTCTCCTTTGGATTGGAGCAGAAACATTGTTGAGAACCTCTTATCTAGTCTATTTTTTGACCTTCAAACTCATTTCTATTGATAATTAAGCCAGTATCCCTGCTTACTTGCTTTATTTATTTAATTAAACGTATCTTTTGCCTAATTTTAATCTCCACTGCCTCCTGGAGTTATGGAAACAGCATAAGAGCATCTTTGTTTACTGTTCAGATTCTTGAAATAAGCTACCATTTCCTTCCTTATCCTATTATTCAACCTGTGGCATGAACATCTGGTAGAATAAATTAATCTTAAAAAGTACAACTTGACCTAAATATGAAATTTATTGTAAAAGTTTAAGTCTTGATCAAAAAGGTTGCATTGTAGCTGTAACTTCAGGGTCTCTGCATTGCCAATACTAACTTTTAACTAAGGTTGGCAGTACATCTTTCACCATGAGTACTCAGTGTCTGAAACTTACAGAAAAACGTTTATTTAATGTATATTGTGACTTTCTGATGCCATATGTCAGATTCAGAGTGAATCATGAAGTATTTAGGCATTTGCTATGTGCTATATACAGTATTAGTTTCCATGGGAGACACTAAGCTATAAAAGTCATGTTTATAAGAAACGTGAAGTGAAGGTTTTTAAAAATTATACAATAAAACAATTTTTAAGTTATGTTAATTGAGAAGTACCTTGCCCATGAAATTGGAAATTTTTGAGGACTGGGATGGTGCCTTTTATCTCTTATTTCCTATGTCCTAGCACAGTATAAAATAGGTACTTTATACTTAAGTGGTTGATTAAATAATTATCATAGATTGGTCATTCTCAAAACTTTGATCTCAGGATGCTTTAATATTCTTAAGAATTAGTGAGGATTCTAAAGAGTTTTTGTTTATGAAGATTGTATCTAATAATATTTACCATATTAGAAGTTAAAGACAGGCTGGGCACCGTGGCTCATGCCTGTAATCCCAGCTTTGGGAGGCCAAGGTGGGTGGATCTCGAGGCAAGAGATCGAGACCATCCTGGCTAACATGGTGAAACCCTGTCTCTACTAAAAATACAAAAATTAGCTGGGCGTGGTGGCACATGCCTGTAATCCCAGCTACTCGAGAGGCTGAGGCAGGAAAATCGCTTGAACCAGGGAGTCGGAGGTTGCACTGAGTTAAGCTAGCGCCACTGCACTCCATCCTGGCAGCAGAGAGAGAGACTGTCTCAAAAAAAAAAAAAAGTAGAAGAAGAAGTAGAAGAAGTTAAAGTCAAAATTTTAAACTTATTTATTTAAAAATACCAATAATAGAGCCATTATAGGTTGACATGAATAGCATGTTTAATGAAAAACAACTGTATCTCCAAGACAGAAAATAATGAAAAAACAGCACTGTGTTACATTTTCTTGTCTGGCTTAATAGAACACAGCTGGATTCTCATGTTAGTTTCTGCATTCAGTCTGTTGTTGTTTAGGTTGAAAGAAAACCCAACCTTACACAGATAAGAGGTTGAAAAAGGGAGAGGTATTTTAATAGCCTATAATTTGGAGTATTCTTCTTTGATACTACACTGAAACTCAACATGTGATAAAGTCTTAAAGACTAGTTGCAGTGTGACATCTGAAGCCATATTATTGAACTTTTTGTACCCTGTCGCATTAAGACTGTTGGTCTAGGTTGCACTTGAACGGATTCCTTTCCCAGGTATGATTTTGTAATATAATTGCATGAAGACATTTAGAAGTTTCAGTTCACTGAGTTATATAGATCATCCAGATGTTGATAGATTGCATCAGAGAATGTGAAAAAAACGCATTCATTAATATGAGCTCTTATCTCAGCCAGTAAGTCTGTCAGTATTGGGAAGCTGTCAGCTTTACAGTGGTGGATCCAAGTTTTCCAAAATTTGAATTTTTGCTTGAAAGTTCCAATTTTATCATGACAGCAAATTCTGTGTTGTTTTTCTTGAAGTCACTGTCTCACTTTGCTCACTTGGAAGAAAATGTAAGCAAAAGTAGCCTTGCATGCAAAAACCAGCAACTTCAGTTCACAACTCAAATAGGCAATGCTGTCTCAAAAATAAATAAATAAATAAAATAAAAATTTTTTAAAGTCTCCAATCAGGATGTTAACTGCGGCATATGTCTACCATCGAAGAAAGACGATGTTTCCGTCCATCCATACTGCCTCCTCTGGCAGAGACTGATCTGTTTCACATATCCCTGGCCGTGGTCACTCTCCCTTCCTGATTTCCATTTCCGCACTGAAGCCCCGTGTTCCTCTCAGTTAAGTGTTCCAGTGGCTGTCACTGTCATTTTGCTGGGGAATCTCACTTAGAAATCTGCTTCCCAGGCCGATTTCCCACTCATGTGCCACTTTTGTTTCCTCTGAGAACCACCCAGGGCAGAATTCTCCACTGAAATCTTAGAAGCTTTTGAAACTTAAACCCCTAAGGACCTGGAGAAGACCACTTTCTTTGCTGCGTGCTCATCCCTGAATTTTGTGCTTGTGCTACTTCCAAGAGAGCAGAAATATTTCTATCGTATCTTTGGGTTTTAATCAGGAAAAGTAATAAATAATTGTCATTTTTCCATTATCAAATTGTAATCACTTAAGAGATAGAGGAATCAGGTACCCAGAAAAGAAAATAACAGCTTTATTGTTGGTAGAATTGGCCTGGAGACTGTGGCTTTGTTTTCCATGTCAGTTTTCTGCTATTTTTGTCCTCCTATCCTACACCCTGCACTCAATCTTCAGACAGCCCTGCCGAGGACAGTCAGTTCTGCAGAGCATACATGCCTTGTCAGAAGGGCTGCCTCCTATTCGTGAGCTCCAGAGAGCTGGTCCCCAAATTAGTGCTGTCCAGCAGAACTATCATGTGTGCCTCATGTGGAGGCTGAAATTTTCTAATAGCCACATTTTAAAAAATCACACAAAATAGGTGAAATTGTCCGAAGTATTACTATTTTATCATGTGATCAATATAAAAATAACAGTGAGATATTTTGCCTTTTTTTAAAAAAACACCTTTGAAATGCAGTGTGTATTTCAGCACACATCAACTCAGACTGGTCACTCTCAGGGGCTCAGTAGGGACATAAACGTGTTGGACAGATACACTTCTCTGCAGCAAAAGTCTGGGCCTGACCCGCACGTTTCCCACTGGGAGGACAACACCACCAGAAGAGTGTATGCGCTTCTTCAAGTCTGGCAGATATGAGAAAGGTAGGGAAAGAGCTCGCCACCCATCATCAATTGTTTCTCCCCATTTCGCTTACCAGATGCCACTCCTCCTCTCAGAAATGGGGAGTGGGGGTGAAGAGTACTTGACGTCTTGGGACTCATAGGGGGAGCTTCCTGCTTTATGGGCCAAGGTAGGAACCCAAAAGATGGAGAAAATAGTTCCTTCTACACATATCCAACCGAATGTCTAGCTAACAATAAATGATAAAACCTTAGAGGTTATCTGTCTTTGGCAGAAATCGCTATACATTTTCTGCACTATAATAGTACATCTTCTGGAGCCAAACCTCCGTAAGATTTTAGAGACTTTATAGGATTAACAATACTTTACAAAAGGACTGTCATTAAAGCCAAAGTGGAAAAATGAGAAACAATTATTGAAAAATATTTGTCAAAGTAAGTGTACTGTCATATGTACATACACATTTTTGTTTATACGTAAGTGGATTTTACTTTATTCAAGATATAACACCTTTAAAGCCAAATAAAATACATGTATGTATAATTATTTGCCTTTTCCAGTGTCTAGATGTTTATATATTTGTATTAAATTATATTGATCTTTATAATTTTTGGTATATGCATTACATCCTTAAATGAAGATCTTGTGATCTTTTTCATAGTTTTTTAAATAGGAAAGATATATATCTAATGCACATTTGTCTTAAAGACACTGCATTTGTAAAGCTTCTATTCCTAAGTAGAAAGTGGTACACTCATTTTTTTAGCCTTCTCCCCCACTCAATTTTATAGTTATTGTTGTTGCTAAACTATAATCATGCTGAACTCAACTATAAAAGTGTTATATAATGTTTTCTCAGGGTAAAAGAACACTAACTGTTGATTCAAATTTTTTTTGATCTTTAAATAAGTATTTTGCCCATTGATCTCTGGCTTTGGTCTAGTTGTTTGACTCCTTTGATTCTGACCTGAATAAGCTTTATTTATTCCAAATACTTTCAGGAAATGTTTAGTCACTATTCTGCGTGCTGTAGACAAGTAAAAGGTTGCCATGACCCTTGCCTTTGAGAAGCTCATAGTTTATTGAAGTGTATGTGTACATGCATACGTACATATTGAATGAACTATAAGAAGTACCATTTAAGTGTATTAATAAATGCCATGTGTACAAAGAAGAGATAATGAATATTTGTTGAATGTCAAAAAATAGCTTTTGGGGATAGTTTGATTTGGGACATATGAAAATTGGTATGGCTTTTCGTAAGATGTCATTGTGGGGGAAGCTGGGTGATAGTTACACGGGACCTCTCTGTACTATTTTGCAACTTCTTGTGCATCTATAATTATTTCAGAATAGTTTTTTAAAAGACTGATATGGCTTTTGAACATCCAAGTTGAGCTGTTGACAGCTGTCTATATGAGTTTAGAGTGTATTAGAGAAGTAGAGACTAGAAATACATTTGGGAATTCTCAGAGCATAAAGAGGAGTCACTACTAGGAGGCTCGGTAAAATTCTCAAGGAAGTAAGTAGGTAGAGAAGAAAGGAGGAGAGAGGATGAAGCCCCAGGACACTACAATATTAAGAATTGAGGATGAGGGGAAACCAGCAAGCACTGACAAGCAATCTTGAAATCAAGAAACTCTACCCTCTCCTTCATAGATCATCATTTTTTTCATTATTACATATTTTCTTTTAATAAATATATTTTTAAAATATTAAGAGTTTCTGTCTTAATGGGTGAGAGTGGATGAGACCTGAAATCCGGATGGAACAATTCGCCTTGGATAGGATCCTGTCAGTTTCCCCCAGTAGCAGGAGAGATGGGAAGCTGATGGGCACAGATGCAGGTAGCTGGGGAGATGTAGTGGTAAGAGATGGAGGACATTCTCTTCTGATTGCAACGAAAGGAATCAGCTTAATGTGAGTACAAAGGAGGTAGAGTTGGAGATCTGAAGAGAGGGTAAGGTACAAAGTAGTGTTTTAAGAGACTGGGAAAGCAGACAGACAAGAAAAATGTAGTAAGATTGCTGGGGCCCCTTACGGGCATCCTAATGAGTGCCTCTTTCAGTTTTTAATTGTAGCCCTACTTAGGAGCTCTCAAAATGTCAACAGTGTCTGCTGTATTCATCAGTTCTCATGCTGCTATGAAGAAATATCTGAGACTGGGTAATTTATAAAGAAAAGAGATTTAATTGACTCATAGTTCTGCATGGTTGGGGAGGCCTCAGAAAACTTATAATCATGGAGGAAGACACCTTTTCACAGGGTGGCAGGAGAGAGAATGAGTGCCCAGCCAAGGGGGAAGCCCCTTCTAAAACCATCAGATCTTGTGAGAACTCACTCACTGTCACAAGAACAGCATGGGGGAAACCGCCCCCATGATTCAATTATCTCCACCTGGTCCTGCTCTTGACACATGGAGATTATTACAATTCAAGGTGAGATTTGGGTGGTAACATAGAACCAAACCATATTATCCGCTGTCCTTAGAATTTCCATGGTTTGGACACACCCTCCAGTGCTTTGGCTTTTCTTGGACTTACCCTACTATATATTTGTATTAAATTATATTGATCTTTATAATTTTGGGTATATGCATTACATCCTTAAATGAAGATCTTGTGATCTTTTTCATAGTTTTTTAAATAGGAAAGATATATATCTAATGCACATTTGTCTTAAAGACACTGCATTTGTAAAGCTTCTATTCCTAAGTAGAAAGTGGTACACTCATTTTTTTAGCCTTCTCATTACTTTTTGCTCTCCTCTTGCTTGGTGCCTGCTTTTATCTGTATGCAGATTTACGTGTTGATTAAAACATTTAGAATCTTCTCTTTCCAATTCAGACAGTTCTTTACTATAAAGTACAAATATGAGGTTTCCTTACCTACATAACTTCGTAGTGGTGGTGATTTGAACCATGCGTGGGCCATAGTAAGTATTAAAATACATATTTGCTACTTTTTAAAATTAATACTGTAGTTGCTGCTGCTTTGTTGTTACTGAACCCTATGCTACTCCTGTAGTGAGAACCTGAAGGAAGTTTGAGATATGGTCCCTAATTCTAGTGGGCTTGCAACCTAGGAAAACAGTGTAGTCACTCATAAAAACACAGCAAGGAATACAAGATAACATGATAGTGAATTCTGAATTTGAAGATTATAATTTTCCCATACCCTAGCTCATTTGATATTCACACACATTTGTGAGGGTGATTATTAAGCAAGTATTGTCATCTCCAGTCTGAAGGTCAGATTACTAGAGGGTGATTGGTCGAAGTTCAACAAGCAGGAGATATCCAATTCCTTTTTCAAACACAGGTCTTCTGATTCCAAATTTGATGTTGATTGCATGAGATTGCATGACACTTTTCTGCTTTAGGAACTGAAAAGAGAAGAGTCATTGTAGCCTGATATACCCATGTAGGCAAAGCCAAGACATAAGTATTTTGCATGCCTATCAGCCCATACAAAGTCTTACCTTTAGTAAGCTGGAAAGTTAGTTTGGCCCAAATGGACCATATACTATGAAGAGTCCCTCAAAAGACAAGTAAAGAAGTTTGCATATGATGTGGAAAGGAAACATGAAGCCAATGAATACTTGTGAATAGTGGCATGAATTGGAGAAAAGATGATTTAAAGATGTCAGTGTCACCACATAATAATAACAAGGCGAACTAGTGCCTCCAGAAGTCTATCCTAGGCACTCAGGCTGCACTCGCATAGTGGAGCAGATAAACCATTTTCATCCATCTCCCTCGTCACATCCAGCCTTCCCACCAGATACTATTATATAAGAGGAGGAAGAGAATGTTGTAACACGACTGAATTGTCACACCAGCCCCATGAAGTAGATTCGTCACCATTTTAACAGACACAGAATTTAAGTCCCAGGGAAGTTAGATAACTGCTCCTGTGTTTTACGAGCTAGAATTCACAAAGTCAGGATTCACATACCGGCGCGCTCCTCAAGTCTTGCTTTCCCTTACCTCCCTTGCCTGAGAAATTTGGCTACAGAAGCCCATCTGGGGTGATTGTGATTACCCTCCTGACTGGCAAGCTGAAAACTCCTTATCTGTGCTTGGGAAATTATTTCACATTGGCAAAGGTAATCATTTAGTAGGAGAGATTGAAAATTGGCCGAAGGACCATGTACGCAGTACCGTCATAAATAATAACACACTCTGCTCCTGGAGAGGACTCCGGTGGGATGCTGAGCTGTTGGTGCATTCTGCAGCCCTCCCAGGCCTCTTCATTAATAAGCTGAAAGGAGTACACTCTCCTTCCTGCAAAGCATGTAGATTCTAAATTCACAGGGGGTGTAAGTCTTGGGAAAGACAGAGGAATAAATAAACGATCTCAGAATTATGTGCATCAAATGCCAAAGCATATTTTAACATGATGAAAGCAGTGAGGGAAAGGAATCTGAAAATAACCTCCCTACTACAGTACTCTCCTCTTTCTGGCAAACTTCATGGTTCTGCAGCTGTTTATTACTCAACCGTAAATCTTTAGTGACTTGGACTCCCTTTGCTCTTCCATTCTTTGTTGATCGTATAAGCTCCCTCCTCTCATTTAAGTACCTTTCAAACTTACAAACAGATTTATCTCCTAATTGCTATTTCATAAATACACTCTCTAGCCTCTGCAGTGAAGGAATGTATAATAAACAACTATGCCCTTTCCTCACAGCTAGTGCCTACTGCTTCATCAAGTATTGGCACCCATAGGACGTACAATTGCAGCTATTGCAGGATGCTGACTTGACAGCCAGAGAGATCTCTTCATAAATGAGGATGGTAAACAAATAACTCAATGAAAGATGTGGAGGCAGAGAGGTAGAAATGGTTAATAATAGAGTCAGTGGAGCTAGGGATATAGCCAGGAAAGGCCCCATAGTATAAAAGGTCTTTGAGCTGAGTCTTAACTGATGAGGGTATTTGTCATGAGCATCACAGAAGGAAATATAAGAAAGACGGGAACATTCAAGACAGATTTAGCAGTTTTGATAAAAACATGAAATAACCTAGTACCCTTAGTTAATTTAAATAATATGGTATAAATAAGAGCATAGGATAAGGCCAGAAATATAGGAAGGGGGCTGGGAATGAAAACTCTTCTATACCTGGCTAAAGGATAGACCTTATCTTGGGAATGGATCAGTAAGACATAAGTTTTCAACCAGGTCGTGACATTGTCAGATTTTTGTTTTATAAAGATTACTTTTAGGCTGGGTGCAGTGGCTCACACCTGTAATCCCAACACTCTGGGAGGCTGAGGTGGGCAGATTGCTTGAGGCCAGGAGTTCATGAGCAGCCTGGGCAATGTGGTAAAAACACTGGAGTCCCAGCTATTTAAAAGGCTGAGGCGGGAGGATCTCTTAAGTTCAGGAGATGAAGTTGCAGTGAGCCAAAATCATGCCCCTGCACTCCGGCCTGAGCAACAGAGTGAGACCCTGTCTCAAGAAAAGATATATATGCCACCACTTTTGTGATGATTGTAGATGATTGGAGAAAGGAACAGAAGTGTAGGGCTGGAAGTTTCATTGTGAAGGCTCTTGCAGCCTGGTGCAGGAGAGGTGATGGTTGGCCAAGCTGAGGCATGAGCAGCAAACACCTGGACTTGGGCTCATTACTGTAGTGTGGGCAAGTGTGCTACCTGTATTTGTTTTCATATTGTATTTTCCTGAATGTGCCTTGAGGAAATTCCACCAGCGATTTAACATTTTATTCACTGAATCACCTCACAGAGTTCCTTAATCATTATAGAATCATTTTTTTGTCCAATATATCTCATCTGATGAGGGCTTTTTTATGCCACTCTATGAGTGAAAAGACTAGGAGAAATTGATGCCATTTGATCACCAGGTATTAATTCTCATGAGTAGAACAGAGAAAACAATTTTAAATCAACACAGACACAAGAAAATCTGGGAAATTTTATTCTTTAATGTTGTGGGTTTTCAATGTGTTGAACTGAATTGAATCTTGATAGATCTTAGACACATTATAAGCTATTTTAATAGTAGCGTGGTAATGTAGAAAAAAACAGGTTTGTAGTCAGACTTTCCTGAGTTTCTATCCAGTTTTGACCTTGGGAAAATTACTCTATATTTGGAGTTAAGTTTTTGCCTTGGTATAATGAGGAACTATAATCACTACCGTATAAATATAGATTAGTTTTAGAGTATTTTTAGACACAAGTAAAAAGACAATTAAAATTGGCTTAACTTACCAGAAAATTTACTGACTCCTATAAGTGAAAGATCCAGAGGTGGGGCTAACTTCAGGGCTGGCTGCGCAAGCAGCAGGCATCATCACAGAGCCAGTTTCTTTCCATTTCTTTTCTCTGCTGTCTGTCATGTTAGTTTCACCATAAAGCACTTTGTTGTAGTAGTTGCAGGACGATACCTGGCAATAACTGGGGCTATGTTGCTTCCTGATTCACATCCATCCAGATGGAGTGACAGAGCCTCCCATAAGCTTTGTGCTGGTTAGAGCACTCCTGAATCAACCTTGTGACCCCTGGTGTGGCAGGTGCTAATGAGCACCAGCCTGGATTACCTGTCACTCTGGTGAGAGGGATGAGATTGCCCTGGATGATCTGACTCTTGGTTTTACATGATCCTGAGTAGTTTGAAGTGTTGGGATAAGACCTAGATTTTCATATCAACATTTGATTTTGCTCTAAATACAGTGGACCTACTTTCAATGATCTTAATAATAACCATTTGTGGTATATACCATATACATGCATGTAATAAAAGATTTCTAAATGGAAAATGTGAATGAATGCTTTCAAATTTTGTTAAGGCCTGTATGTGCTCAATAGCAATAGATAGTTGTATTTATTACTGATTGCAGTAACGTTTCATCTCATTTCTAACATTTTTCATGCCCCTCTTCATGAAGATAAAGGTGACCTTCAAGCTATTGAAAAAAGAATGTAATAGCTTATATCATTGCTGGAAGTGAGCTATAAAAAGAGAGGGCCATCTACACTTTGCTGAAGAGTAATATTATTTCTGTGGTTGTTGTACAAGGCAAAGGGTAAAGCTTGAGGTAAAGTGGCCTCTACCCTGCATTACTCACTTTTATTATATGAGCAATTGATAATTAAGCAAAAAAGAATAATTATAATGATGATGCTATGTTAAGTATATAAATGAATGTGACAAGACAAGTATGGTTATTTTTGTCTTTGAATATTTTATTAGCTTTAGTAAAGCAAAAATTTTTAAACTTAACTTTCACTTTCATTGGCATAATATTTAAAATACCGTTTCATAATATTCCTATAGTTACGATTTATAAACAGCGCTTAACATGCTCCACTAAGCACTGAGAAGAAAAGAATGACTTAAGGGGGTGTTCACGGCCTGGTGAGGAGAGTGCACACCGTAAAAGCACACACAACATTTGGCGTCAGCACACAGAGAGATGACTGCTAGGCTATTAGCAACACATAAAGTGATTTATTGTTTTAATGAAGTTAGTTAAATATAGCTGACATAATTTGATGTCTCTTTTGTAGCTCCAATGATTGCTGGCTCCTGCAAGCCATCCTGTTATCATCAGAGCAGATTTACAGGTGCTTTAAATACGCTGAGTTATAACTCACTTGTGGGTCCTGTAATTAGTTTGGGCATTGTGGTCAGCATTAAAGACACACAGCAACACAGAACACCAGACTGTGGATTAGGATCGGAAACATCAGAACGTATCTCCCCTTAGTAGGGGGTCATATCGTTTCATGACATTTTTGTTTGCTTTCAATATGTGCAGATAATCTGTGTGTATATGTACAATAATTGACTTTTGATGCATAATATTATTTCTTACTGTTGGTCTTGGACAAAAAAGTTTGAAAGCTACTGTGTCAACTGACTGGCAGCTGACGACATACATCAGAGGAGTGCCTGCTCTAGGAGCTGGCATAAGACAGCATAGTAGTGTTTTTCAGTCCTTTAACATAATGTCATTTACAACTGAAACTGCCTGTTTCCTTCAACCCCATCCACTCTGTCCAGACTCTTGCAGTGACCACCTCACTGTCCCTTTGTTTCAAGTCCCAGGACCCACCTCCAGCCACCTCCTAAACTCACCATTGGCCAGTTGGTTGGGTCACTCAGTTTAAAGGCTCCAGAGCTGCAATGGTGGGTCACACACTTTCTTTGCTATTAGAATTAACTAGGAAATGCTCATGCAAGATACTGGTTTCTTTCCGCCAATGCTGATGTCTTTCCCAAACCCACAGATTGAGTCAGTAAGCCTGATAAGAGCCAGGGAATTTGCGTTTTTGAGGTTGCACTTAGGTAATTTCAATACAGGTGGTCTGAAAATCACACTTTAGGAAAACAGTGCTCCAAAGCCATGGACTTGAACCTTTTACTCATGTAGCTAACTTAAAATAACCTGATTACCTCTCACACACTTGATATCTAAAAATTTTATAATTTTAAATGATTACAAAGGAGGGCATAGTTTCCAGCACATTTTAAATGTTCACATTTAAAGTAAAACTGTAACGTAGCTCTGTTTGTATACAACATATGCGATTTGATGTCTACTGCTATCACTTAAAAACATACAAGAACACATCTACAGCTGTCAGAAAGGTTACATCTTTCCTTTTCCTCAAACTATTTCTGCTTCTTTTGTCAAAGAGAAATAAAGCCAGATACTTTTTAAAGGCAGTAAAGACAGATTTTCTTAAGTACTAACTACTGCAGAGGGAAGAGAGCCCAGCGTAAACCAAGCTCAACTTTGCCAAAACAAAAAAGGCAGAATACGTTTTCCAACATTGGAGTGTGTGAAAGGAAAGGCACAAGGGGCGTTAAGGGAGGTTTGATCCATCTAACTGAACCATCTGGGTTTGCAAATTGGCACTTATCTGGAGAAGAAACAAACTGCTCATGTCTTTATGACAGCAGGTAGTTGTGCAAGTTGGAACAAGGCGCCCATGGAAATGAGGCCCTTACCCTCCCACAGAGAGTTGGATCCTTGAGTGTTTATGTTTCAAAGCAATGGATCCCAGATCCTTCAGGAAACACACTAAGTAGTAGAGGTTTACATCCCAAAGGGACAGAGATAGGATTATAATTGCAAGCTTTCTAAAGTAACTGCTGTAAAGAGGGGTTGAGGAGCCTATTGGCTTATCACCAGGTGTTCGCTGGAACGAACAATACATTCTACTGACAGCTTTGAACTTTCTTGGCATTTTAAGGGGGACTGGAGTCATCCTAGGGGCATGGCCTTGCTAGAAGCCCTGCTAAAGTTTGGTCAAGTGTATTAGTGCAGGGGTTTGGGTGGAGTCATTTTGTGCAGAGAGTTTGTGTAGTTCTTACTTTCATATAATGTTTTTGTAATGCAATTCAATGTCTTTGTGCTTAAAAGTCATGTTTCTCTGCATCAGAAATAATTAAATAGAAAGTGACATTTAAAAAATTTCTTGTGACTCTAGGGTTTCAAGATTTTTTTGAATTCTATATTCAGTTATTTTTTCAATTATTGCAGCATATATTTGATCAGAGCAGCATTGATGTATTTTTTGATAAATAACTATTAAATATAAAAATAAAATTATTTCAAAATGCACATCTTAATGAGGTAGAGATTTAAATATTGTTTTTAATTGGTTTATGTGCTCTTGGATGACTATTATTAGATTGAGATTGAGTTCAGTGTCAGTATTCTATTTTATATTTGTATAGATATGAGAACTTAAAAACCTTGTTCACGTAAGTAAGTGGATGGAGAAGTTTTACCGTAGCAGAGTCACTTAATTATTTGAATTTCTTATAAGTTACAGACCAAAAATCATATAGCAAACTTTTGTTAAAAATTAATTTTTAATAATTTATCAGCAGACGTCTCATTTAGATCCTTTGTAAATTGTGTTGAAAGCACAGCATTGGGCCTGTAATCCCAGCACTTTGGGAGGCTGAGGTGGGTGGATGACCTGAGGGCAGCAGTTTGAGACCAGCCAGGCCAACATGGTGAAACCCAATCTCAAATAAAACTACAAAAATTAGCTGGGTGTGGTGGCAGGCTCTTGTAATCCCAGCTACTTGGGAGGCTGAGACAGGAGAATCTCTTGAACTCGGGAGGCAGAGGTTACAGTGAACCAGGATTGTGCCACTGCACTCCAGTCTGAGCAACAGAGAGAGACTCAAAAAAAAGAAAAGAAAAGAAAAGAAATTAAACGGGGGATATTACAGCTGATACCACAGAAACACAAAAGATCATTCAGAGCTACTATGAACACCTTTTCACACGCAAACTAGAAAACCCCGAGGAGGTGGATAAATTCCTGGAAATATCCTAGATTAAATCAGGAAGAAATAGAAACTCTGAACAGACAAATAACAAGTAGCAAGACTGAAACAGTAATTTTTAAAATTGCCAACCAAAGAAGTCCAAGACCAAATGGATTCACAGCTGAATTTTATCAGGCATTCAAAGAAGAATTGGTACCAATCTTACTGAAACTATTCCAGAAGATAAAGAGGAAATCCTTCCTAAATCATTCTGGGAAGCCGGTATCACCTAATACCAAAACCAGGAAAGATGTAACAAAAAAGGAAAGCTATGGACCAATATTCCTGATGATCATAGATGCAAAATTCCTCAACAGAATAACCAAATCCAACAGCATATCAATATTGCATAATCAAGTGGGTTTTATACCAGCGATGCAGGGATGAATTAACATGTGCAAGTAAATAAATGTGATATATCACATAAACAGAATTAAAAACAAAAATCATATGGTCACTTCAATAGATGCAGAAAAAGTATTTGACAAAATCCAGCATCCCTTTATAATTAAGACCCTCATCAAAATTGGCATATAAGGGACATACCTCAAGATAATAAAAGCCGTCTCTGACAGACCCACAGCCAACGTTATACTGAAAAGGGAAATGTTGAAAGCATTTTCTCCGAGAACTGGAATAAGACAAGGGTGCCCACTTTCACCATAATGTTGATGCTATTCAGCATCATGCTAGAAGTCCTAGCCAGAGCAGTCAGACAAGAGAAAAAAAGAAAGAGCGTCCAGATTGGTAAAGAGGAATCAAACAGCCACTGTTCGCCAAGTGATATGATTGTATACCTACAAAACCCTAACAACTCATCCAAAAAGCTTCTAGGTGTTATAAATTAATTCAGTAAAGTCTCAGTATACACAAATCAGTGGCACTGCTATGCAACAACAATGACCAAGCTGAGAATCAAATCAAAAACTCAATCTATTTTACAACAACTGCAAAAATAATAATAATAATAAAATACTTAGGAATATAAGCAAGGAGGTGAATGATCTCTACATAGAAAACTACAAAACACAGCTGAAAGAAATCATAAATGACAGAACAAATGGAAATACATCCCATGCTCAAGGATGGATAGAATCAATATTGTGAAAATGACTGCATTGCCAAAAGCAGTCTACAAATTTAATGCAATTCCCACCGAAATACCATCATCATTCTTGACAGAACTAGAAAAAACAATCCCAAAAATCATATGGAACCCAAAAAGAGTCTTCGTAGCCAAAGCAAGACTAAACAAAAAGAACAAATCTGGAGGCATCACATTACCCAACTTCAAACTATACTATAAGGCTATATTAATAGTTACCAAAACAGCATGGTACTGGTATGAAAATATGCATATAGACAAATGGAGCAGAATAGAGAACCCTGAAATAAAGCCAAATACAGCCAACTGATCTTTGACAAAGCAAACAAAAACAAAGTGGGGAAAGGTCACTCTATTCAGCAAATGGTGCTGGGATACTTAATTGGAAAGCCACTTGTAGAAGAATGAAGCTGAATCCTCATCTCTAACCTAATACAAAAATTAACTCAAGCTGGTTCAAGGACTTAAATCTAAGACCTGAATCATAAAAATTCTAGAGGATAACATTGGAAAAACTCTTCTTGACATTGGCTTAGGCAAAGGGTTTATGACCAAGAACCCAAAAGCAAATGTAACAAAAACAAAAATAAATGGTACCTAATTAAACGAAAAAGTGTCTACACTGCAAAAGAAATGATCAGCTACTCGACAACCTACAAAGTGGGAGAAAATATTCACAAACTAAGTATCTGATAAAGGACTAATCCAGAATCTACAAGGAACTCAAACAAATCAGCCAGAAACAAACAATCCCATCAAAAAGTAAGCGAGGGACATGAGTAGATACTTCTCGAAAGGAGATACACAAATGGCCAAAAAACAGGAAAAAATGTTCAACATCACTATCAAGGAAATGCAGATCAAAACTACAATGAAATACCACCTTACTCCTGCAAGAATGGCCATAATTTAAAAATCAAAAAATAATACATGTTGGTGTGGATATGATGAAAAGGGAACTGCTGGTGGGAATGTAAATTAGTACTACCACTATGCAAAACAGTATTGGAGATTCCTTAAAGAACTAAAAGTAGAACCATTATTTGATCCAGCAACCCACTAGTGGGTATTTAACCCAGAAGAAAAGAAGTCATTATATGAAAAAAGCACTTGCACACACATATTTATAGCAGCACAATTTGCAATTGCAAAAATATGGAACCAGCCTAAAATGCCCATCAGCCAACAAGTGGATAAAGAACATGTGAGATACATGCAGGCACACGCACACACACACACACCATGGGACACTACTCAGCCATAAAAAGAAATGAAATAATGACATTCACAGCAACCTGGATGGAGTTGGAGACCATTGTTCTAAGTAACTCAGGAGTGGAAAACCAAACATCCTATGTTCTCACTTATAAGTGAGAGCTAAGCTATGAGGATTCAGAGACATGAGAATGATACATTAGACTTTGGGGACTTGGTGGGGAAGGGTTGGAAGGGAATGGGAGATAAAATACTACACATCGGGTATAGTGTACACTGCTCCAGTGATGGGTACACCAAAATATCAGAAATCACCACTAAAGAACTTTTCCATGCAAACACCACCTTTTCCCCCAAAACTATTGAAATTGTTTTTAAAAAGTAACTTAGAAGAAAAAAAAAAAAAAACAAAAAGCACTGGGAACCTTGTGACATGCAAGAAGAAGTTTGTTATCCAGTCACTGTGTAGTCACCTGATGGGTTCTTTCTGCCACTGCACAGAGACCCCAGCTTTGCAGTAACGAAAGAGTTTAATTGACTCAAGGCTGGCCGTGCCATGCTGGAAATGGAGTTATCACTTAATTCACTTGAAGACTTCTAGGTTAAGGTTTTTTAAAAGGCAGTTTGGGGAAAGGGGTGCGGGTGGATAGGAAATGGGTGCTTGCTGTTGATTGATTGGGGTACAATCATAGGGGTGTGGGAAGTGAGCCTCCTGGGCGCCGAATTGCTTCTGGATGGGTCCTGGTGGAGCCATGGATCTCAGACATGCAAAACATATGAATAGATATCTCAGAAGGTCAGTCTACAATAGTGACGTTATCTGCAGGAGTAATTGGAGAAGTTGCGTATCTTGTGATCTCCAGAATGCAGTAATGGCTGGCAATTGCTTATGTCTGCTTCTTAGCAGAATTCAGCTTTCTCTCTCCTCTTAGCCTGGTCGTCTCTCACTCACTTTACAAAGGCAGATGAGTTTTAGGGCAAGGGCTGTTATCATTTAAACTATAAACTAAATGTCTGACAGCTTGAAGGCTAAAGGCAAGATGGGGGTTGGTTAAATTAGATCTCCCCCACTGCCATAATTTTCCCACTGTTGAAATTTTTGCAAAGGTGGTCTCCACTGGAGTCTGTTATACGCCAGCATTCTGAATTGTCCCTTTGGTGTTCTGGAGCTTTTTAGAAATCAGAACAATGTATCAGAGTCAGACTCAGAAAGAGTGTCAGACATGCCTTTCTTATGTTAGTTGAAGGCTGTTGTGAATGGGGAGTTGGGAAAGCGCACAGACTTCACACCTTGATCGGTTTTAGGAAAGAATACTTAGAGAAGGTGGAAATTAATTTAGAGATGGATTCCCTTTAAACTGTCTGTGCCTGTGTCCCTGTTGGAAGGCTTTGTGTGCTAGTGGCACACATACCCCAGTTTGGGACAACTGGCCCAAGGATAATGTGTGCGTTTCCCAGCATGGCACCCCCAGTGGCCCCAGTGCCCTTTGCATCTCTTCTCCTGCTGGACAGTCCCTTGCCTAAGCACACACATACGCACATTTGCACCAGCAAGATCTTTTCCAAGTACAGCTTGGGAGTGAGACTGGAGGAGGAACGATGTCTAGCTTTGGGGATTGAATTCCTGGGATAGTTTAATCTTTTTCAGAATTGATTCCCCCTCCTTTCCCGAATATACTGCAGCTGCTGCTGTGCACCTGCTCCTCTACCCCGTGAGACATCTGGAAGTCGTGAACTACTGTTTTTGATGAGAATATATTATATCCTGTAGGTTTTTTGGAGCACAGTAAAAAGTTGAGAGTTACAGCCATAGAATATTCTTCTTTTATAAAACGTTTATTTAATTAATTCCTCGTTCTATCCTCTTTGCCAGCAATCCACTCTCCCCTCCTTCTTCCACATGAACTCTTGCTGATGCTTCAAGTCCTGCTTCAGGTGTCACCTCCTTTTTAAAGACTTTCTTGCCTTTCTAAATTTTTTTTTTCTTGATATACCCACATACTTAATTTATATTTCTGTCACATTTTATAAATTTTTATTTCTGTGTTGACTTTTCCATTAGGATGTATGTTCTTTCCAGGATAGTGATTCTGTCTTAATTTACCTTTGTATCCTCTGTGCCAAGGCCAGGCCTAGCACATAGCGAGTATGAAAGTGTTTGAACATGAAAAGGAGGAGGGGGAGATGGATGAAAAATAGGGTGAGTTTGTAAATGGAAACCTATAAAGAGAGGACATCTGTGTATTGTTTTATTAGTTAAATAATAAACTGTTTGTAAACCCTGATTTTTTTTTCCACCTCACTCTGTAGGTAGCACCTGGGTTTTTCTTGAGTCACCTGCCATTTTCTAAATCACAGCCTTATGTTCAAAGTCATGCTATGTTCTTTTTTTCCTTCTTTTTTTTTTTTTTTTTTTTTTTTGAGATGGAGTTTCGCTCTTGTTGCCCAGGATGGAGTTCAATGGTGCGGTCTGGGCTCACCACAACCTCCGCCTCCCAGGTTCAAGCGATTCTCCTGCCTCAGCTTCCTGAGTAGTTGGGATTACAGGCATGTGCCACCAGGCCCAGCTAATTTTGTATTTTTAGTAGAAACGGGGTTTCTCCATGTTGGTCAGTCTGGTCTCGAACTCCTGACCTCAGGTGATCCACCTGCCTCGGCCTCCCAAAGTGTTGGGATTATAGGCATGAGCTACTGCGCCTGGCTCTATGTTCATTTTTAAAAGAAAACAAGTCTGCTTAGCAAGATTTCACAGCCGTGAAGTATGTACAGATGACGTAGGTCATCTTGGTGAATTATGAATCAAGCCATTAGCTAAAACCTCTGGTGCTGATTATGTTGCTGTCCTGCTAAAGATCCTTTTATGCCTCCCAAGGTGTGATGTGATGATACCATCATCAGCTCAGCATGCAGGGCCCTTCCTCATGTTGTCATTTCTGCTTCATTCTTCCTCATTCTCTGATAGACCGTTACTTATGTCAGAGACGTTTGAACAGAGCAACTCCATCTTGAATAGGAGCTGGGTGAAATAAGGCCGAGACCTACCGGGCTGCATTCCCAGAAGGCATTCTAAGTCACAGGATGAGATAGGAGATCGGCACAAGACACACGTCATAAAGACCTTGCTGATAAAACAGCTTGCAGTAAAGAAGCCACTAAAAGCTACCAAAACCAAGATGGTGACCAGAGTGAGCTCTGGTCATCCTGACTACTACATGCCCACCAGTGTCATGACAGTTTACAAATGCCATGGTGATGTCAGGAGGTTACCCTATATAGTCTAAAAAGGGGAGACATGAATAATACACCCCTAATTTAGCATATCATCAAGAAATAACCATTGAAATTGGCAATCAGCAGCCCCAAGGGGCTATGGAGTAGCCATTCTTTATTCTTTTACTTTCTTAATAAATTTGCTTCCACTCTATGGACTTTTGTTTGTCTGTCTCTTTTTTATTATTATACTTTTAAGTTCTCAGGTACGTGTGCAGAACGTGCAGGTTTGTTTCATAGGTATACACGTGCCATGGTGGTTTGCTGCATCCATCAACCCGTCATCTACATTAGCTGTTTCCCCTAATGCTATCCCTCCACTAGCTCCCCACCCCCAACAGGCCCGGTGTGTGATGTTCCCCTCCGTGTGTCCATGTGTTCTCATTGTTCAACTCCCACTTATGAGTGAGAACACGCGGTGTTTGGTTTTCTGTTCTTGTGTTACTTTGCTGAGAATGATGTTTTTCAGCTTCATCCATGTCCCTGCAAAGGACATGACTCATCCTTTTTTATGGCTGCATAGTATTCCATGGTATATATATGCCACATTTTCTTTATCCAGTTTATCACTGATGGGCATTTGGGTTGGTTCCAAGTCTCTGCTATTTTGCACAGTGCTTCAATAAACACACATATGCATGTGTCTTTATAGTAGCATGATTTATAATCCTTTGGGTATATATTCAATAATGGGATTGCTGGGTCAAATGGTATTTCTAGTTCTAGATCCTTGAGGAATCGCCACACTGTCTTCCACAATGGTTGAACTAATTTACACTCCCACCAACAGTGTAAAAGCATTCCTATTTCTCCACATCCTCCCCAGCGTCTATTGTTTCCTGACGTTTTAATGACTGCCATTCTAACTGGCATGAGATGGTATCTCATTGTGGTTTTGATTTGCATTTCTCTAATGAACAGTGATGATGAGCTTTTTTTCATATGCTTGTTGGATGCATAAATGTCTTCTTTTGAGATGTGTCTGTTCATATCCTTTGTTCACTTTTTGATGAGGTTGTTTTTTTCTTGTAAATTCGTTTAAGTTTTTTGTAGATTCTGGATATTAGCCCTTTGTCAGATGGATAGATAGCAAAATTTTTTTCCCATTCTGTAGCTTGCCTCTTCACTCTGATGGTAGTTTCTTTTGCTGTGCAGGAGCTCTTTAGTTTAATTAGATCCCATTTGTCTATTTTGGCTTTTGTTGCCGTTGCTTTTGATATTTTAGTCATTAAATCTTTGCCCATGCCTATGTCCTGAATGGTATTGCCTAGGTTTTCTTCTAGGGTTTTTATGGTTTTAGGTCTTATGTTTAAGTCTTTAATCCATCTTGAGTTCATTTTTGTATAAGGTATAAGGAAGGGATCCAGTTTCAGCTTTCTACATATGGCTAGCCAGTTTTCCCAATATCATTTATTGAATAGGGAATCCTTCCCCCATTGCTTGTTTCTGTCAGATTTGTCAAAGATCAGATGGTTGTAGATGTGTGGTGTTATTTCTGAGGCCTCTGTTTTGTTCCATTGGTCTATATCTCTGTTTTGGTACCAATACCATGCTGTTTTGGTTACTGTAGCCTTGTAGTCTAGTTTGAAGTCAGGTAGCATGATACATCCAGCTTTGTTTGCTTTGCTTAGGATTGGCTTGGCAATGTGGGCTCTTTTTTGGTTCCATATGACATTTAAAGTACTTCATTTCCAGTTCTGTGAAGTAAGTCAATGGTAGCTTGATGGGAACAGCATTGAAACTGTAAATTACTTTGGGCTGCAGGATGGCCATTTTCACAATGTTGATTCTTCCTATCCATGAGTGTGGATTGTTCTTCCATTTGTTTGTGTCGTCTCTTATTTCCTTGAGCAGTGGTTTGTAGTTCTCCTTGAAGAGGCCCTTCACATCTCTTGTAAGTTGTATTCCTAGGTATTTTATTCTCTTTGTAGCAATTGTGAATGGGAGTTCACTCATGATTTGGCTCTCTGTGTATCTGTTATTGGTGTATAGAAATGCTTGTGATTTTTGCACATTGATTTTGTATCCTGAGATTTTGCTGAAGTTGCTTATCAGCTTAAGGAGATTTTGGGCTGAGACGATTGGGTTTTCTAAATATACAATCATGTCATCCCAAAACAGAGACAATTTCACTTCCTCTTTTCCTAATTGAATACCCTTTGTTTCATTCTCTTGCCTAATTGCCCTGGCCAGAACTTCCAACACTATATTGAATAGGAGTGGTGAGAGACGGCATCCTTGTCTTGTGCCAATTTTCAAAGGGAATGCTTCCAGTTTTTCCCCATTCAGTATGATATTGACTGTGGGTTTGTCATAAATAACTCTTACTATTTTGAGATACGTTCCATCAGTACCTAGTTTATTGAGAGTTTTTAGCATGAAGGACTGTTGAATTTTGTCTAAAGCCTTTTCTGCATCTGTTGAGATAATCATGTGGTTTTGACTCTATGTGGCCTGCAAAGCCTGACATATTTACTGTCCAGCCGTTTATGCCACACCATGTCTAAACTAAAGTGCTCTAGTGGTTAGAGATGTATCCTGAGCCCTCCTGCTTACAGGCTTCCTCAAGTGCACTTTTAGTATTCTCTTTTTAAACACTGTCATCCATCCATCCATCCATCCATCCATCCATCCATCCATCCATCCAT
>NC_045448.1:14833495-14944826 GCF_002776525.5 Piliocolobus tephrosceles | reverse complement strand
CATCCATCCATCCATCCATCCATCCATCCATCCATCCATCCATCCATCCTTCCATTCAACAGAGAGGCATTTGTTATATATGAGCCACAATTCTGGTCTTTGGGAACGTAGCAGTGACAAGCAATAAGCAATAGAAGCCCAGTGTGTTAGTTAGGAGGAAAAATACTACAGGGCCAGGAGAAAGAGGTGGAGAGAGTGCCAGGTTTCATGCAGTGGTCAGGGAAGGCCGCTCTGATAAGGTGACATTTTTGTCAAGTCCCAAGAGAAGTAGGTTGAGTCATGAGAGTGCCTGGGAGAATATTCCAAGTAGAGACTGATGATTGTGAAGACTCTGTGGGGGCTGCAAGGGTGCCAGGGTGTTTTAAGTGGCCTGAGAGTGTGAAGGCAGGGAAGGGACAGCATGAGAGAGGCAGGGTGAGGGGAAGAGCCGATCACATGGGGCCTGATAGGGTATGAAAGACTGGCTTTTATTCTTAGTGAGTTGGGAAGCCATTAGACGGATGTGAGCAAAGGCGTGACTGGAGCAGATGTGTGTTTTTAAGATACCACCATGCTGCTGGGTAGTGCTGGAGTCACAAAGCAACCCCAGAGTCACAGTAGCCTAGCACAATAGACGCCTCCCTCAGGGTCCGTACCCACCTGGGGTCTCCTCAAGTACCTTGTCAGGAGAAGGAGTGGGACTGGAAAATCAGGTGTGATTGCCTTAGCCAGAGTTATACATGCCACTTGTCACACTTTTCATGGGCCCACCTAGCCCTACAACCCTGTCTTACTACAAGGAGGTTGAGAAGCATAGAGAAGCAGATGAGATGTGTGATAGGAACCACTGTCTGCTACCGCCCACCCTTTTATTCACCAAGCCTTCTTTCCACCACAGAACGCACGCACTCTGCTTCTCCACTAGAGGAAACCATCCAGGGTCCTAGTCACTCCGGGGAGCCCTAAGTCGGCATAATTCACAGTAGGCTGCGCATCAGGTCCAGTTGTGATCCAGACTATGAACCAATGGGACAAATCCTCTGCCCTGCTTCCCCCACACCCACCTCGACACCAACTTACGTGGTGAAACAGCGACAAGATAATTGCATTAAGCACTCACCTTGGAAAGGGAGACAATAAGAGATACTTGGCAGACACTACTGTGAGGCAGCTTAAAAAATCTGCTATACAGACATTATGAGGGGTTCCCTACTGTGGAGTAGGTAAGGGGCCTTAATTAGGCCTTAATTCTGCTTTCTAGGAGCAACCTTGTTGTCCTTTGTTCTCCATGACCCAGTTTCTTCCCTCCAGGGAAGACCTCTCCACTTCCTTCCTGGGCCACAGGAGGAGCGGATGTTGGAGGTCTATATCCTCAAGGTTGAAGGCGCAAGTGTTAAGTTTTAAATGCCTGTGACTACAGGCATTTTCAGCCCAGGTTTGTGGTTTCTTGGGCAGCATCACTATCTCAGAAATTTAATAGGCTTCTTACTTATTTGATTTCTCATTGTCATGTGCCCATAGCCACATCTACAGGGTCTTTTTGTTTGTTTTGAAATATTGTTCTATATATCTTTGATGTATCACCCCCATACATTCTCTCTCCACTTAAAAGGGGCTAGCTTAAAGCTATCAGGTTTCTGTTTAAGAACGACATCATTAATTGGATGTCTGCCCTGAGTCATTTTGCCCAATTGAAAGAATTTACGGAGTGTCACGCCCTTGGTTTATCTCTTCCCTGAAGCATTTTAATCTTCTAAAGGTTTTACTTGGCATTTGTTATATAAGGATTTCTCCATCTTATCTCTTACTCATGGGGTCTAGAATTAGTAAGTTGGTTTTTTTGTTTTTTTTTTTAACCCAGCATGGCCCTGAACTTCTGGGCTGTTTATTCTGTTTCACTCCTGCTTCCAATCTGGATGGTACTTCTTTTAATACCCACAGCATCATATAACATCCAACAAATTTCTGGTGTTCCATTTCCCAGCCTCTTTAGATCCCTAAGTTCATTAGGTGTATGATCTGCTCCCCAAGCTACCACAGATAATAGTTTTATTAAGTATTTTTTATAGCATGTCATAGATTATGGTGTTTTTCTAATCTTTTTTATTTTTATTTTCAATGCCTGATATCTAAAAACTTCAAAGCCACATATTGCCTCACTCTTGGTACCTGATGTATGTCAGAAAAAGCTAAGGTGTGTCGTGGCTTTTGGTAGATAGTCCCTCATGCACCTAATCCAAGAAAAGACTACAAAGGGGCCACTACCACAAAGTCACGTAAGGATCCTGACTGATGGAAGCCCCATCATTTTGTATTGGCACCATCTGGGCCCCACGTTCTCCTCAATTGTTATGGCTAAAAAAGGGAAACTGGGCTGAGCACGGTGGCTCACGCCTGTAATCCCAGCTCTTTGGGAGATGAGACGGGCAGATCATGAGGTCAGGAGATTGAGACCATCCCGGCTAACTTGGTGAAACCCCATCTCTACTAAAAATACAAAAAATTAGCCGAGCGTGGTGGCAGGCGCCTGTAGTCCCAGCTACTCGGGAGGCTGAGGCAGCAGAATGGTGTGAACCTGGGAGGTGGAGCTTGCAGTGAGTCGAGATCGCACCACTGCACTCCAGCCTGGGCAATGAGCAAGACTCTTATCTCAAAAAAAAAAAAAAAAAAAAGGGAAACTGGAAACTGGATGATGATCCATGTGGGTTTTTAATTGCCCGGCTCAGAAATGGTATATGTCACTTCTGCTCAGATTTCATTGGCTGGAACACAGCTCATCCTAATTACAAGGGAATTGACAAATGCAGTGGAAGAGATGGAATGCTTGTGTTTGCACACTGGGAGACAAGGTAGAACCGTTGCAGTGCTCTTTATGAGAGATGATGGTGGCTGGGAACTGAGTGGTGGCAGTGAAGGTGGTAGGAAGTGGTTAGAGCCCAGATATATTTTGAAGCTTGACCAATAAGATTTGCTGATGCCATCAATGATTCCTCAGTCCCTCCGCCCTCTTCTCACTATATTATCTTCCATTATATATGTGGTTTCTTTGTAAGCCTGCTTCATGTTTTTATCTCATTTTCTATAGGTCTTGGAAAATAGATGTTTAGTACCTATTTATTAAGTGATGAAACAGTTTAGCTGCTTATCATTATTTCACAAAATCCATTATTATTTTTCATAGCAATTACAATTGCTGCAGGGAACAGTTAAAAGTATAATCTTGGTTGGATATTATAGTAATGATATACATAAATGACATGTTAATGCTGTGGGCTTGAGAAAAGAGTGTTAAGAATAATGGTACCGTGGGGCCACTAGATACAATAAAGAAATTGCCATTTTTTTACTCTGGTACATTTTTTTTCAATCATTTCTTTCTTTTACTTCTGTTCCCTCCATTATAGAACAGTTTAAAGAAAATAAATCTACTAGATGTAAATTCAGTGTTAAACATATACTTTTTAATCATACCCTGGAGTCTTTCAGCAATGAACCTGTTTTTACAAAGGATAGTAATAAAAAGCTTGAATTAAGTAAAATGCCTAGTCAAATAAAACACCTTACATATTTTTAATCATAATATCATTCTGCTTCTTAGAGGTTCTAGCTAGCTCAGGAAAATTAACTTAGGATTGCATTTATTTGCACTCTGCCTTGCTCAGTGTCAGGTTATATAGTTATTTTGAAATATTTAGTTCTCTTGAAGGATTATTTTAAATAGAAAAAGAAAATTTTCTTTTTTTTTTTTTTGAGACAGTGCCTCGCCCTGTCGCCCGGGCTGGAGTGCAGTGGCCCGATCTCAGCTCACTGCAAGCTCCGCCTCCCGGGTTTACGCCATTCTCCTCCCTCAGCCTTCGGAGTAGCTGGGACTACAGGTGCCCGCCACCTCGCCCGGCTAGTTTTTTGTATTTTTTAGTAGAGACGGGGTTTCACCGTGTTAGCCAGGATGGTCTCGATCTCCTGACCTAGTGATCCACCCGTCTCGGCCTCCCAAAGTGCTGGGACTACAGGCTTGAGCCACCGCGCCCAGCCAAGAAAATTTTCTAATGACACCGTAGTGATGAAGTCAAACAATTTAAACTCTTGAAAAAGTTGCACCTGTCTCATAACCTACAGCAAGTTTTCTGAAAGCATAGACTTCCGTGTGAGGGCTAGACTCAATAATGCTGAGGAGACAGTTTATACATACAAAGTAGGTGTGTTATACACTTGAATGTTGGAGCAGAGGACTTGCCAGTGGAATGCTTGTAGAGGCTAGGTTGACTCCGGATGTCTCGGTAATGAAACATAATTAGAAATTTGCCTTGTGAAAAAGAGGGAAAGGAACATTTTATTGAGACAAGACGGCAAGTAAGAGCACCACGTAATGACAAAGAGTCAGTGTGGCTGTAGCTTTGGGTTCGGGTTACACTTACACCATGAAGCCAGAGGCTTAGCTAGGGACCAGTTTGTGAAAGTTCTTGAATTCCGTGCTAAGAAATTTGAGGAACTTATTTAAAAAAAGGTTTTTCTAAAAGGGAATTATATGACAGATTTTTTAGGAAAATGACAAACTAACAGTGGGGAGGATGGCGTATGTATTTTATCCATTGGTCAAATTAAATGTCAGCATCTGTTTACTGAGTACTTACTATGGGCAAGGCACTGTGCTGACTGTTTTATATATTGTCTTAAGTTCTTAAAATTGTGCAGCAGGGTCATTTTTTTCATTTTGTAGATAAGAAAACTAAGGCTTCCAGCACTTTGTCAAGTTTCCTAAAGTCATACCAGTAGTAAATATTAAACACACGTTTTCTGAATGTATTGTTCTTCCTGCTTACCATATGTTCATTCCAGGGTTGGTTAACAAAGGCGAGTCAAGACTTGGACAACAGTGATCTCATCTAGACCTCTTTAAAGGGATAGGGACCCATCGTTTCATCCAGGACCCTACTTCCTGCACGTGTGAATTAGCTGCCTGTCTCTGTTGTATAGCCGTTCTGTTTCTGAAACTCTTCCATGTCACACAGTAGGCTAGGAAGAGTGTATACATTTGGCTAGCTGATATAGCCAAGTAATTTCTGAAATGTAGATTTCTTGGAGAAACAAATATGAATATAAAAAAGATTTACCCTACTATAAATTTTAACTCTTCTTCGGCCTTGATTTTGTCATTCAGCATTCAACCAGCATATGCACTGTGTAATAAACTCAGAGCCTGTGAGGATGCAGAAATCATTGAGTGGACGCTGTGTGATGCAAGGTGACAGGGAGCACCGACTTGGTACAAGTGATCTGGATTCTAGTTTTTACTCTTCTCATTCACACAATGACCCCTAACATACCACTGAGCCTCCTGGAGCTCAGTCTCTTCGTCTGCATGTATGAAGGGAGGCGTGGTTTGTTGAACAAAATACAGATCTAGTATTTTGTATTTCTAAATCACAGGGAGGAGTTCACAGTTTATTTGTGGGATAACACAGTAACATAATTAATACTTGTCAGTCAATGGTGGGCTCTGATTTTTTTAATGGCTTAGAGCCAGAAATTTGGTAAGAAGTAGGGACTACGGAACTTGTTTGAAAGCTGCATTTGCAATGCATTTCCAATTTCATTGGGAATAGTACTTTTCTAAAGATCCCTTTTATCAATATTTGTATAGGATTAGGAAAATGTCCCCTGTCAGCATTTTAAAGTCATAACTCTGTTGAGTAACTTGGAGTAACTTGGAGGGAGTTAGCAGGAAAGGAAGGGTCTGGGGGCAGCTTACCTCCTGTTGTGGTCACTCATGCCATGTATTTCAGCCTAGTCCTACTTTTTAGAATGACCAGACATTTACAATGACTGCTTTTAGGAAATAGAAAAAAAAATGAGATTTTGTCATAGGAGTCTTTATCTCTTTTTATTAAAACAAACAAACAAAAAAACACATCCTTTTGAGGATATAGTAAAAATGTACTTGAGTAGCTGACAGAAGACTACAGTCCAGGATCCAAAGCAGCACAAATCATTGAGGCCTGAGGAGGCGCCAGGATATCTCAGAGGCGTCTGCTTCCTCCATCAACAAAGCACAAAGTTTAGACTTAGTTTTGTATTTTTGAGGGTCAGAGCTTAATATTTTAATATTAGAAAAATATAACTCCTGCACATTCTTGAGGATAAATGAGCTTAGTATTTTATTAATTAGAAACATATAACTCCCATATATCTAACACAGTATACAGGAGTCTGATGCATGTCACTGAATAAATAGGTGAAAACAATGCTGTAGAAACTTTGGAAAGAAGGAAAGAAAAAAAATAGCTCATAATCCTAACACCTTAATAATATATATATGCATATGTCTGAATACATATTTAATATATTTTTATACATACATATACTTTATATGCATGTACAGGTTGAATTTCCTGAATCTAGGAATCTGAAATGCTCCAATATCTGAAACTTTTTGAGTGCCAACATGATGCTCAAAGGAAATGCTCACTGGAGCATTTTGAATTTCAGCCTTTTGAATTAGGGATGCTAAATTAGCAAGTATTCCAAAATCAAAAAAAAAAAATCTGAAATCTAAAATACTTCTGGTTCCAAACATTTTGGATAAGGGGTACTCAACCTGTATATGTGTGTGTGTGTGTGTGTATATATATGTAAAATAGAAAATATATAAAATACATATATATTGTATATGGAGATATAGTTTGAAGTTTAATGTAAACATTATCTAGAAAGTTTTATATTCTGATTTCTAAGATTTAACGTTCTATGACAAACATATTCCAAAAAATGTTTGGATAATGTTTTTATAATTCTAATTTTAATGACTACATAACATTCCAGCCCGTTATTTATTATAAGCTAGTTATCATTTCTTCTATCAATTAGATTACTTTTGAGGTTATGTTAATAGTCTTATTCCAGTTAAAATCTTTATGCCTGTATTTATTTTCTTCTTTTGAATTTTTTTCTTATAATAAGTGATCAGAACTGGGAATGTGGTGTAGAAAGGGCTTCTCATTTTTGCACTGTAACCAGCAGTCGATGTGAATACTAGTTTCATCACTTTACCTGCTTTGGATATTAACATGTTTAAAAATCTTAATTACTATTTGATAATGCAAATGGCACCTCGCTTTTTGTTTTCTTCACAGAAGAAAAACTAGTATAACAAGTGCTATTTATTGGTTAAAATCATATATACAAAAATTTCACTATTGTTTTAACTCATTAACATTTGCTGAATATGCAAGATGTAATAATGCAGGGTTTTATTGCTTTGGATATTAACATTTTTAAAAATCTCAATTACTAGTTTGATAATGCAAATGGCACCTCACTTTTTGTTTTCTTCACAGAACAAAAACTAGTATAACAAGTGCTATTTATTGGTTAAAATCATATATACAAAAATTTCACTATTGTTTTAACTCATTAACATTTGCTGAATATGCAAGATGCAATAATGCAGGGTTCTTTTGTCTCACTATTATTTAATTCTTTTTTTAAGCTGTCTGTGGAAGCCCGTAAAGAGATGACTAGAAAGGCTATTCAGACAGTCAAACATTTTATTGAGAAGCCAAGAAAAAGAAACTCAGAAGATGAAACTCAAGAAGCTAAAGATTCTAAAGTTACCTATGCAGATGCTTTGAATCATCTGGAGAAATCACTTGCCCACCTGGAAACCCTGAGCCACAGCTTCATCCTTTCTCTGAAGAATAGTGAGCAGGTAAAGAAATGGGAACTTCTATATGCTCACTCTCTATCAGTATATTATTTCTTTTTTCCTTTAAAGTTACATTAGTTGTTTTGACAGGGTTTTCAGACTTGCAGATATCCTTGAAAATGATCCTCAAGACTTTATTGGTTGACCTCATCATTATCACTTGATTGACAATTCAGTTTCCACTTCTTTCAAAATGATGTTGAGCCACTTGGCACAGTTGATATGGAGCAATAGAGGAAGTGGGTGAGAAGGGTGGAAGTGGAGACAGTAGCAGGAGTTGAACACTGGATAGCAGCCTGGGGTCAGGGGAGTGGTCTCTAAAATTAAGAAATGAGAAGACATTGGTGCTCAGACTTTACTTCTACCTGTTAGAATTAAAAAAAAAAATTAAAATAGGCTGGGCGCGGTGGCTCATGCCTGTAATCCCAGCACTTTGGGAGGCCAAGGCAGGCGGATCACAAGGTCCAGGAGTTTGAGACCAGCCTGACCAACATGGTGAAACCCCGTCTCTACTAAAAACACAAACATTAGCCAGGCGTGGTGGCACGCACCTGTAATCCCAGCTGCTCAGGAGGCTGAGGCAGGAGAATCGCTTGAACCTGGGAGGCAGAGGTTGCGGTGAGCCGAGATTGCCCCGCTGCACTCTAGCCTGGGTGACAGAGTGAGACTCTGTCTCAAATAAATAAATAAATATATATATAAATATATAAATACATAAATAAAAATTTTGATTTTGTTTTACCTTCTAATTTTCAGAAAAAAATCAGAAATAGCTTCTTATGTTTACCCTGTTTTTTTTGTTAAATGTATACCCTTATCCTGTTTTTATGTTGCATGTTTCCAACATAAAATATAATTTCATTATTGAGAGGAATTTTTTGACTACTAAAATTGTTTCTAGTTGGCTTCTAGTTTCTTGGTGTCTCAAAAACAACATCATGAAGTTGGGGTCCCCTACCTGTGATGAGGTTTGAGGACCCAGGTGTCAGGACTATACAATGAAACCTGAAGCTCTCTGAGGCCTTAGAGATTTTGTTCTGTATTTTAACACTTGTGGGAATTGAGATAATTTTTTCTATAACTGGAAAGTTGATAAATCAATAAATAAATGGTTTCCATATAAGTGAAAACAGTGCTTATATATATGAACAATATTCCATTTGCCCTTTAATACTATGGTAAATGAACCTTATAAGTGGCCACTAACCTCCTCTTTCATTTTTCTTAAACCTTACACATTTATTGAATTGTATTCTTGCCTTGTAGAATGACTAGAAAGATCAGTCAGTGGAGAATTCAGATAATGAGCAAATGGGAGACTTCAAAATTTGTACAAGACATAAATGCAAAGCCTTCATTGAAAAGATAATGGGAAGAACTTAAAAGTTTGAAAGAAATTTTATTCCATTTTGTGTTTTGGAGTGCCTATTTTTCTGTCTAATGAATAATGTTAAATAATGGTATGAACAATATAGAAGCCTTTGCAGGGAACAAATTGGCTTTACCAATCTTGATTTTATCCTACTGACATTTACAGTACTACGGTTCATAATTATGAGAACTACAGTAAAATTACAATCTTCAGGGAAAAGTGGTTTATACTTACTATAAATTTTTAAAGTACTCATTTTTAAATAAACACATTTAAAATTATTTTTAAATTTATATTATTTTTTAATATACTATATTAAAACCCAGAGAATTGGCATTACTCTCTTTGGAACAAGTATTGTCCTTTTTTTTTTTTTTTTTTTTGACAAAGTCTCACTCTGTTGCTCAGGCTCACTCACTGCAGCCTCTATCTCTTGGACTCAAGCAATCCTCCCACCTCAGCCTCCTAAGTAGCTGGGACCACAGGTGTGTGCTACCACACCCAACTAATTTTTTGTATTTTTTGTAGGGACAGAGTTTCGCCATGTTGCCCAGGCTGGTCTCAAAGTCCTGGGCTCAAGCTGTTTGCCCACCTTGGCCTTCCAGGTCTGAGCCACTTCACCCAGCCACAAGTATTGTCTTCCAATACCTAGAATAGTTTATGGGGGGATTTAAGGGGATTATTGATAAAAAATATGTTTGTTTCATCTAAGATGTGATGTAAACGTACCATATAGCTACTTGTGAGTGCCATTCAGTCAGACTATGGATCGTCCATAATAGGAAACTCTTGAGGTTCCTAAATTAGATATTAGTTAATTTTATTAAGGCACCATGTATAGCAAAAGCTGGAAATAACTTTCAACCCCATGCATTTATCCCTTTTATAGTTCAGACCTTCATTTAACATCCTTAATTATATACCCAGTACAAAAAAATCTTATATTCTCATGAAGGTTAATTTAACCAAAGTTAAAGGCTTTCATCCTACAGAGTCTCAGTTCCCTCTTAGGTGAGGATACCAGGAATTGTCCTGCTTAACTCATAGGGATTTTTCTGAAATAGAGAATTTCACAATGGGTGGAACAGTAAAATGAAACTTCATGTGCCCAACTTCCAGCTTCAACAATTATCAAAACGTGCCCTATCTTAATGCATACTGCTGCCATCCCTTCCCTTGCTCTTGTGGATTGTGAAGCAAATCTCAGTCATCTTTTCATTTTATTCATAAATACCTCCCTATCTATCTCTAAAAGATACTTTAAAATAACCACTATAACATGATGACTAGCAAAGAAATGTATAGACATTCTTTAATATCATGAAATATTCAGTTAATATTCAGATTTTTCTCATGGTTGGTTTCAAAGACTAAACAGTATATTCAGGATTACAAGGGAAACTATAAAGAATGTGGAAGCATTTATTATCATTAAGTGACTGTATTTGGTATGCCAAAAAACAATAGCTTGCCTGTTATTTCTTAAATTATTTGTTACAACATTTGTTTTTACAGATACTATCAAAGAGAGGCAGGCAAGCAGTGTGGCCTAGGGCAGGGGAGTAGACTTGGGTTCTAATCTTAGCTCTGCTAATCGTTAGCCATGTGACTTTGGTCATGTTACTCAATCTCCTTGGTCTTTAGTTTCCTTTTTTATAACATGGAGCTAATTTAAAAATACTTGCAGGGTTATTACAAGTATTAATTTAGATACCATATGTATAATACCTGGGATTATTACATAGTTGTAGCTCAGTAGTTATTTTATTATGTGGTTGTAGTGCATTAGTGATAATAATAATAGAAAAGCTCATACTTATTGAGCATTACTTTATTCCCGAAGTGCTAAAGAACTGATTTTTATATTATCTCAGTTAATGTTCACAACAGCCTCTATTCACACGACCCTATTTTCCTCATCCTCATTTTACAGATGTTGAAATTTGAGATCACAAAGGCCCACTGACTAATAAATGGTAAAGCCAGAATTTGCACTCAAATGTGGGTGATCCTTGAGCCCAAGCTCTTAATAACTAATATATGCGCTTTGGTATGGTGTTGCTGCTTGTCATGTATCTGGTTCCAGGATCTAAATATGTTTCACTTTGTGCATGTAGATACATTTAATTTCTGTTTAAGTGTTGATTACCATGTCTTTACAGGAAACACTGCAAAAATACAGTCACCTCTATGATCTATCCCGATCAGAAAAAGAGAAACTTCATGATGAAGCCGTGGCTATTTGTTTAGATGGTCAGCCTCTAGCAATGATTCAGCAGCTGCTAGAGGTGGCAGTTGGCCCTCTTGACATCTCACCCAAGGATATAGTGCAGAGTGCAATCATGAAAATAATTTCTGCATTGAGGTAAGCTACAGAGTGATCGTTGTGGAAAAACTAGGGTGACACTTTGTCAATGATGGTGCTAAGCTATCATCCTGTATGTAAAAGCATTTTATAAGTTTTGAAGGACTTTACAAAAGTGAGAGATTATTTTTAGGGTTCTCATAGTCTTGTGTCTTCAGAATGGAGACCATGAAAATGTTTTATTGTTGGTACTGTGTATAACATCTTAAGCTACATAATTTCTGGTTGGACCGCCTTTTACAATGTTTTCTTGAAATAAGGGAAAGGCCAAAATGGCATTTGACACAAGTAAGTAAGTTTCAGGCTGTCCGGTGACTTCAATATGGTTTTTCAGATCTTACCATTTCTAATTCCCATTCTTTGTAGTAGTGGGAAAATGGTTCCCAGAAGGTTCTTTTGAAAAATACAAGACAAGGTTAATCATACATTGATGAAGTTAGACATCTGTAAAGTGTCTTTAGACATTATTTACCTGCAATTAATGGCACAAAAACGACAATTGAGAAATTCTTGCTTTGTGTCGACATGCGGGTGCCTTTGTAGGAATGCATCCAAGAGGATTAGAAAAGAGGCAAAAGTGAAGCTAAGAAAATAATGGGGCATCAAGTACTTTCTGTGAATAATGCAATTAGGCTAAAAGATTTAGTTATGTTTAATTTATTCTCCTTTTAAGCATTCTTTTTAATTCTGTATTGCACTTGAGGAACTTTTTGATTAAATGTGTGTCAGTTTTCTCCAGCTGAACTGAAATCAAATGAGCCTTTATCAGTTTAATTACCCCAGCCTCATACAGTTTTTACCTTAATGCTCTGAGGTATCCATTAATTTTATATATAGGGAGATATATAGAATTTCATAACTTTTTTTTAGAAGAACAAATTTCAAATTAATAAAGCTTAGTTTTATTGTTTGCTTATTAGGATTTCTTGATGTTGGTTGTATGAACCAGTGTCCTCTTTCAAATGATGACAGATATTTGTTGGCCACATTTTGTACCTTTTGGTTTATGGTTATCTTTTTATAATTTCTTAAACCAAGTTTTAGATGAAGCTCACAAAAATACGCATTTTGAAAAATGAGTGTTTTGATGAATTTAGTTTATTTCTTAAAATTGCCCATTTTCATGAATAATTAAAATATGATGGAATAGTTTTATGTTTATAAATTTTTGACATAAGTTTTACTTCTCTTTTTCTGCATCCAATTCTACCACTACAGATTTGGTTCTGATCCAATAAATGGTATACTTGGCACACAGAAGACATTCAATAAATGTGAATTAAATCTTCCAGCAATGGAAGGAAAAGAGAACTTAAGGAATTCAGCTACTTCTGTTTCTAAGGAAAATAAATTTTTATTGACAATGTTCATAACATTTACCTTTTAGGAAGTTAATAAGATGTAGTAGGCACAAAATAACAAAGACATGAAAGGAACCAAATCTAACAGTTGATTTATATCATTAAATTATTAGAAAAACTCATTGAAAATATATTTTTCGGCCGGGCGCAGTGGCTCAAGCCTGTAATCCCAGCACTTTGGGAGGCCGAGACGGGCGGATCACGAGGTCAGGAGATCGAGACCATCCTGGCTAACACGGTGAAACCCTGTCTCTACTAAAAAATACAAAAAACTAGCCGGGCGAGGTGGTGGGCGCCTGTAGTCCCAGCTACTCGGGAGGCTGAGGGAGGAGAATGGCGTAAACCCGAGAGGAGGAGCTTGCAGTGAGCTGAGATCCGGCCACTGCACTCGAGCCTGGGTGACAGAGCCAGACTCCGTCTCAAAAAAAAAAAAAAAGAAAATATATTTTTCCTCTGTTGCATTTTCAGGATTCACTAGAGTTCTACACATAACATCTGTAAAAGGGGCATAATAATAGTACTTGTCTCATAGGATGTTGTGTTTAATAGTGGCAGAATATATGTGAACTGTTTAGCATTGCCTGGTACTTATTAGTAGCAAGTAAATATTAGTGCTTTCTTTAAAAAACTTCAACTGGAGGATGTAAATCATTATTACATTTAATGTTAAAAGTAGCTCATACAGTTGATGTTCAATGAATGTTTTTCGAATGACACAGTGCAAGTAGATTGTGTTATTCTCTTGATAGGAAAACATGCATATATTAGACTGAGCCCCTTAAGGGCAGAAAATGTTTCATTAGCACCTAGTGTATGGCTTGGTACATTTGTAGATATCACATAGCACAAATGACTATGGGCAGGCAGTATACCATGCCAAAATTCAACCAGGTTCATTTAAGCGTGTGAATACCAAGTTTATTTCTGAGACTGGAGTGATCCTTTTCTGAATCAGTTTCTCTCTCTTTTCACAGTGGTGGCAGTGCTGACCTTGGTGGGCCAAGGGACCCGCTGAAGGTCCTGGACGGTGTTGTTGCAGCCGTCCACGCCAGTGTGGACAAGGGGTAAGACTAGAACAGTATGTGCATCTTCATTAACTGGCTTTCCTCAGAGTATTAGAATCGCTCTTAGTATCCATGTGTATGAGGCTTCCAAGACTAAGCCACATTTTTAGGTGTTTTCTGAAAGAAGAACTGAGGACCTGCGGCTCAGTTCTTCCTCAGAAGAACTGGGAAAGGAGCGGCTCTGCACCTGGAGACGTGGTGTTCTCAGCTCTGTGCCGACCCCACCATCTCCAGGTCCTGCTTGCCATGGAGAGCATTGTTTTCTCTTGCCTCCTTCACAGCCATTAGAGATAATAATCATCATAATCATTCTGTTAGGGCAGAAACTGCTCTGAGCTTCCTACAAGATAAAGGATTCTCATCTCCAACACGTTAACTGTATTGATTAAGTACGGAAATTCCTAGGGTGAGTATATATGTTCTTTAAAAAAAAAATTTTTTTTTGCATAAATTAAAATCTGCCTTGTTTTAGGACTCAAAGTATACAGGCTTTATAAGCCTAGAAAGATGTATATATCTCTGATGCTATTTTTAGAAAGAATTTTTCATTCAGATACAATGATATTGATAAGAAAAAGAGCAGCCACAAATGAACGGTTATGCATGTCCTTGAAATTCACAGAGGTCTTTACAATGCCTAATATCCATGTCAGCCATATAAGACCTCTCCCCAATTTTCTTTCTTCAATTGAAAATATGATAGAATATAATGAAGATGGGTTTCAGAAAACTCCCCATGGTTTCATTTGGTAACATTTTTATTTGCATGTTACCTACCAGTTATTGTTCAGGTACAGATATCTTTATATATAGTTTCAATTTAAATGTATAAACTTTTGTATTCTCTTATTTATTTGCTATTGTAAGACTTTCCATTGATCTTTGTAGATTTAATGATTATTGTGATTATTATTTCTAATGGCTGGATATGTTGTTGCCATTTTCAGAGGAGAACCTAAAAGAAAAGCTCAGAGAGAGGAGTTGACTTGTCCAGAGTTATAGAGCTGGGAAATAGAACCAGGATTCCACCCTGGCTCTAAATGATAATGAAGTACTCAGATGCCGAAGCCTTCATAGTCTATTTCCCTGCATTGCTTTGTGCACAAGGTTTGAGTGACAGAATATAGAATGAACTATGTAGGTGAAGATGGAAAAACATTGCAAGCAGGGGCTTCTACTTGCTGTGCTTTTTACTTTGCACAGTGTTTCTGAACCCCTTTGCTTACAGTTCTTCAGATAGGAAAGTTGCTGTAGCAGTGGCTAATTTAGGTCCCCCATTTTAAAAAGAAATTAATGATTCATGGGGTGTACTGTGTGCCATGCTCTGTGTGAAGTCACAAAGGGGTCATGTGGATAAGAAATAACCTCTAACCCCAGGGAGCTCACAGTCCTACGGGGGAGACGATCTGGCCTGTAGCCATAGTCACTGTGCTATAGAATGGGAAGCGCTGTATGGAAGGCAGAGTGGAGGGAGTAGTTAGGGCAGAATACACAAAGGGTGACACAGAGCTGGTCAGTGAAAGAAGAGTCTGTTTGGAGGAGATAGATGATGGTATTCCAGGCTGAGGAAGCTGCCTGAGCAACTGCACATGCAGCAGGGAGCAGAGCAGGCAGAGACGCTACATGGGAAACGCTTACCCTCCTTCCAGGGCCCATCTCACTGCTGCTGTCTCCTTCCCAGCTTGTCAGTGAGTTCTCAGCCATCAGCTCCCAGAGAGCTGCTGTCAGCAGCGCAGCTTCTCTCAGGCTAGGCTGACTCTAGATCCTGGCCTCCCAAGATGAAAGGGTCTCAACAGGTACTGTTTTAGGCCCCTTTCAATGGAGCTTCTTAGTCTTGTCCCACTGGGACATCTCAAGAATATTAAAAGGCAGTGTTTCTTCTTAGTGAATTTCTAGCCACGTATACAGAAGAATCCAATTTGAGACTCACTGTAATACAGACTATTTTTTAAGGTTTGAAGAAGACATTAGGGAGTGGAGGAACAGAAAAAGATCTTACTTTTTATTCTAGGGACACACAATAACAAAGCCTTCTTAACAAAAAAAAACCTCAGGGAATTTTTTATTTCTTTTGGCTTAAAAAATAAAAAGAAGAAAGACAAAGCCATAACTTTTATTTTGGCAAGTAATTTTTGAATCTGCACAGTTAAACCTGACACCCTTTGTTTGGGTTTCCCTTCCCAATAATGTGCCTGGCAGAATCATGTAAGGGAGACGGTTTATGTTTTCCAGGTAGTTCCAAGGAGGGTCTTTGCAGTGATATGGTTATTCTGGTTTTTGAAAGTAATGCTCTCAAGTTATTCATTCCTTGACCTGACATGACAGCCTAACCTCCAGGAGCCCGTGCCAGGCCTCATGTGCCCCTCACCCTTTCTCTTGCTGACATACCAAGCCTCCCTCAGTCCCAAACTCATAACCTGGACATCCACTACCCTCCATAGTGTCTGTTTTGACAGTAGCCTCACTCATACACATCTTCAGATGTCACACACAAAGGCGCATTACATGCTCTTGGGTTAGGTATACACTATCCCACAATATCCCTGGCAGGGAGACTGCATAAAAAAGTAAGAATTTGAGTATGTGTGTTGATGGCCACCACCAAATACTTGGTTTTGTGGTTAATTTTTAAGCAATTTATGCCATTATTCACATGTCCTCTTTTTTTTTTTTTTTTTTTTTTTTCTTTACATAGAGTTTTGCTCTTGTTGCCCAGGCTGGAGTGCAGTGGTGCAATCTCGGCTCACTGCAACCTCCACCTCCCTGGTTCAAACAATTCTCCTGCCTCAGCCTCCTGAGTAGCTGGAATTACAGGTGCCTGCTACCGTGTCCAGCTAATTTTTGTCTTCTTAGTAGAGATGGGGTTTTGCCATGTTGGGAAGGCTGGTCTCAAACTCCTGACCTCAGGTTATCCACCCGCTTCGGCCTCCCAAAGTGTTGGGATTACAGGAGTGAGCCACCACGCCCGGCCCACATGTCCTCTTTTATCTTTTTATGTTGGTGCAAATATTATTTGCTTCTTTTAAATTTAAATTTTTATATTGTATAATTGACACGTAATAATTGTACACGTTTATGTGGTACAATGTAATGTTCTTTTTTTTTTTTTTTTTGATACAGAGTCTTGCAGTATTGCCCAGGCTGGAATGCAGTGGTGGTATCTCAGCTCACTGCAACCTCTGCCCCCCGGGTTCAAGTGATTCTCCTGCCTCAGCCTCCCGAGTAGCTGGGATTACAGGTGCATACCACCATGCCTGGATAATTTTTGTATTTTTAGTAGAGATGGGGGGTTTCACCATGTTGGCCAGGCTGATCTTGAACTCCTGACTTCAGGTGATCTGCCCGCCTTGGCCTCACAAAGTGCTGGGGTTATAGGTGTGAGCCACCACACCCGACTTGTAATGTTTCAATGAATGTATACATAGCATAATGATAAAATCAGTATAATTACCATATCCAGCACTTTAAACATTTATCATTTCTTTGTGGTGACAACATTCAAATTCTTCTAGCAATATTGAAATATTTAATACATTGGTATTTGCTCTGATTCATCCTACTATATAAATAAGACACCAAAACTTATTCTTCCTGCCCAACTGTAAGTTTGTGCCTATTGACCATCTTCTAGTATCCCACACTCTGCTCCCCAGAAGCCACCAATCTACTCTCACTTCCATGAAATCAACTTTTTTAGATTCTACATATGAGTGAGATCATGTGGTATTTGTCTCTGTGCCTGGCTCATCTCACTTAACATAATGTTCATCCATGTTACTGCAGATGACAGGATTTCACTGTTTTGTGGCTGAATGGTATTCATATATACCACATTTTCTTCATCTGTTAATCTTTAGATGGGCATTGAGGTTGATTTCATATCTTGGTGATTATGAATAGCACAGCAGTAAACATGGGTGTGCAGAAGTTTCTTCAACATACTGATGTCATCCCTTTGGATATATACTCAGTAATGGGATTGCTGCATCAAATGGTAGTCCTATTTTCAATTTTTTAGGGGAACCCCCATTCTGTTTTCCCTGTGTCAAACCCATAGCTAACATCATACTTAATGAGAAAAAATTGAAAGTTTTTCCTCCAAGGTTTGGAACAAGACATGGATGCCCATTTTCACCACTTTATTCAACACATCACACTAGAAGTTCTATTCAGAGCAATAAGACAAGAGAAAGAAGTAAAAGACATCCAAATGGGAAAGGAGGAAGTCAGATTATCCCTGTTTGCACACAGCATGATCATCTATGTAGAAAATCCTGAAGATTCCACAAGAGGTGTTAGAACTTTAAGTAACTTAAAATTATAACACCTAGACAGGCCACCTGTACAGATGGCTTTCTTTTCAGTTTAACCACGTTCTTGCCTCTAGATATGAGAGTGAGTATCTTAAGGATTTTAAATCATGCCAAAGACCTTTCATAACATCTACAATTAAAGAGAGGACAAAGGAATTAATTATTTGTGCATATGAAATTTCTTTCATAAAAGAAATTCATAAATGTGTATGCTGTCTCTTATTATTTATGTATATTTGTAACATATTTCAGGAATAAAATATCAATTTCTAGTTTGTGTTAAGAATTTGTTTGCTTAAGAAAAGTAAGTTTTAAAAAAATTTTCAATACTAAGAGTGTTCTAAGAGCATATATCCATATATCTGTTATACCTGGAAATAAGAAAATACTGCCATCAAATATTTTAAAAACAAGGAAACAAAAAAATACTAATGAACATCTAATTCCTCTATGCCAAGACTTTGGAAAGATGCTATTCAGTAACTCACTTAGTCCTCAGAACAACCTTATCATACAGAAATTGTCATGTGCATTTTACAGATTAGGAAATGAAGCTCAGAGAGGTATGCATTTCTCTCACCATATCACCTCCTTTTGACATTAAAGAGCCAGCACAGGAAAGTAAAGCAGTGCTTCTCACACTTACTTCTGCATAAGAATTGCCTGGAGATCTTATTAAAATATAGATTTTGATTGAGAAGGTCTGGGTGGGGCCTGAAATTCTCCATTTGTAACCAACTCCCAAGTGATACCCAGTCCATGGAAGAACTTTGAGTAGCAAGGTCTTACCTTTCTTGTCTCTTTGACATGCTTCTCTCTGCCTTTGCCTTATTTCCTTTCTACTTCTCGCCTTCATCTAGCTTTAAAAAACTTCCTAACAAGAATGTCTCACAAGCATGAGCCAGTATATTTGTCATTCTCAAAAGGATTTATAGCATTAAATTCACTCAGATAACAGGTAATTAATGCAAAATTCCTCTGTGCAATATTCAAAAAAAGAAGAAAGATTTGCTTCAAAACTATTGAGTTTGGCTGGGCGGGAGGGGAGGGGTGTTGATTATTTAAATTGCTACTTCACAGTCGCGGCTTCAGCTGCCTTAAAGTTTCATATAAATATTGAACAATGTCACATAATTCAGACTTTATTAAACTCTTTGCTGTTATCTAGAGATTTCACATTATTTTTAAAGTGAAAACAAAGAGAAAAAAAAAGAAGAAAGAACGCCCCACCTGGAGCAAATTGCATCTGATTTTTTTTCCTCTTCCCGCTCTGTGAGGCAAAGTGAATCACCTGGTGTTCTCTGAGCACCTGCAGTTCGTGAGGCCTTATGTCCTGTGAGGTTGAGCCCTCCTGAAAGCCGTGGTCACAATCCAGGGTGGTGGATCCACTCTGTTACCGCAGTATTTCTGGATCACTTCGGGCCATATTTATGAGTATCCACTCTGCCATGTTACAGCAAGGTGTGCCCCCCTTTCACTGATAAGTGAAGCCCAGGAAGGTACTCTGTTTTATTTTTTAATTATGCTTACAGTTCTCCAAGAGCCCAGGAAGATATTCTGGGTTGGTGTATGGTTGAGAGCAGCCACGAGATCATTTGTATTTATCAGGAGTCAAGCTTTGAGATTGGAATTGTGTGCATACCAACATCCTTACCTTTCCAGGCATTTTTCTTTTAATATAACACGATTATGATTTTCCTAAAGTCATCCTTTTTATATTACTCCAGTACCATTTATGCATTCGTTTATTTGCAGTTATTTCTTATTCCTTGCCAGTTCCCCCTGATTGTTTCATGGGAGCTGGTAGATAGAAGACATTATCCTGGGAAATGTCTGCCCCACCCACTCCATATTTAGTGAGGAAAGTGTGCATAGTATGCGGGTCAGTTCATTAATGGAGGCACGGGACCTACATGGAATGAATGTTTACGTCCCTCACTGTTAGCTCACTTGTACATACCCCTCCCTCCTACTACTGGGCTTCAGACGAGGTAGGCAGTGGGAGAGCCTGGGATGAACTAGAGAGCTCCTTGTCTAAAGGAGGCAGCTGCTGCCTTGGCCACAGCCTGTTTTTGCTACTGTTTTCCTATCATCCAGTTTTTAAACCGGAGCTGGAACATCCTGACTCTGTGTATGTGTCTGTGAAATTCCTTAATTTTGAAACATTGGCATCTGCTATGCAAACCAGTCACAAAATCTGGTTGCCAGTTTACTTTCAGTATGGAAGAGACCTAATGTTCCTTCAGATATTCAAATTCTATGACATTTATATTTAAAAGAAATCTCAAATGTGTGTGTTTTGCTTGCTTGAATGTAGTCTTGCTTTCTTGGATTCTCATATAATATTTTATTTTGATTAGTGCATCAAGATTTATAAAATGCTTTTATGGTTACCATCTCCTTTAATGTACCTTAACTATTTGAATTTAAGTTTGGGTTATCTTTGTATGTGTATGCCATGCAGAACCTGAAAACTCTCTTACTGAGGATTCGCTTATTTATATGCTTAAAAATCCGTCTTCTTGCTTTGATTCAATAATTTCCTTTGTTTGCTTGACATTTCCCGTCCATTCCTTTGTACATTTGTGAATGTCCTTCCATTCTACGTTACATAATAGGGAAATGCCAGGTGAACACTCATTCCACCTCACAGTAACACAGTCTCAAATTAGTCAATTAGTGAACATATTTTTGTTGTCACTGTTGCTGCTGTTGTTCTTTTCTGTTAATAGACCTGTGTATGGGCCGGGCGCGGTGGCTCAAGCCTGTAATCCCAGCACTTTGGGAGGCCGAGACGGGCAGATCACAAGATCAGGAGATTGAGACCATCCTGGCTAACCCGGTGAAACCCCGTCTCTACTAAAAAATACAAAAAACTAGCTGGGCGAGGTGGCAGGTGCCTATAGACCCAGCTACTCGGGAGGCTGAGGCAGGAGAATGGCGTAAACCCGAAAGGCGGAGCTTGCAGTGAGCTGAGATCCGGCCACTGCACTCCAGTTTGGGCGACAGAGCGAGACTCCGTCTTAAAAAAAAAAAGAGCTGTGTACATATTGCACATGACTTCTTTGGACTAAAACTGATTCTGTGTTTCCTTTATCAACTAATTTTTAAAAATAGTGTACTAAATTATTGTTTGCAGTATAATATCCCCTCCCCAATCCTCATTATAGGGAAAAAAGTGGAAACAATTCCCTACGTGTTTGTAGTGAAACTATGAGAGATTTTCTCTTTTTTATCTATTTTATGACTTTTTTTTTTTTTTTTTTTTTTTTTTGAGATGGAGTCTTGCTCTGTCACCAGGCTGGAGTGCAGTGGCGTGATCTCGGCTCACTGCAACCTCTGACTCCCTAGTTCAAGCAGTTCTCCTGCCTCAGCCTCCCAGGTAGCCGGGATTGCAGGCATGTGCCACCACACCCAGCTAATTTTTGTATTTTTAGTAGAGACGGGGTTTCACCATGTTGGCCAGGATGGTCTCGATCTCCAGACCTCGTGTTCTGCCAGCCTCAGCCTCCCAAAGTGTATTTTATGACTTTTTAAAATCATTTGTATTACCCTTATAATGAAGTAAATATGTTTTGAAATAATGATGTTCTTTTTTAATTTTTAAGCTCATTAAATCCTCTCCTTGCTTTCGTAAAAGATGATAAATGGAATCACTTTCCTTCTTCCTATTCTAGTATTTTACGTTATGAAAGTTATAATTGCTATTTTTTACCTGTTTATCTTGAAAAATTTAAAACCCTCAGAAAAATTACACAGATTAAAAAACCGACATGCTCTTCCCCTTGATTTGCCAGTTGTTAATATTTTGTCATGGTTTTCCTCTCTGTTTCCCTATGCATATGTTTGTGTGTACGTGTTTTTATATTTGCTGAACCATAAGAGTGACTATGAATTTTAAGAACTCAATTTGAAATCAAAATGTAAGCAATTTTGAAGCTAACATCTTCAGGAGATAGTGTCTAGTCAATGTCCTTGGAAGCTTTTTCTAAAGAGCTGCCTTTCATTTCTGTGTAGTTTTGTTGAGCACCAGTAATAGTGAAGCACATCTACGACATGGTTCTTCTAGAACACAATGCTTCTATTTTAGGAAGGACTTCTCCTAATTTTATTATATGTTTGAACTATCAACACAAAATGAGAGCATGTTCCTCTAAACTGTCAAATGTTATTAGCTGCACAGTAAGTTCTAATGTAAAAGGAACTAATTTGATTTAATAACTTGACAAATATTAGAGTAATAATCCTTCTATATCTTATCATAGCTGAGTAATTTTAATCCACTGCCACACTGTTCTGGAATATGCCCGTTTGGTTCAGTAGCATTGTGTAGTAATTGACAAGGCAGTCAGATAATCCAAGTTCAAATATTCGTGCCACTACTTACTGTGTGACCTTGGACAAATTATTTTGATCTTTTTTAAAATTTTAATATCATTCAGTTCAAAATGTCATAGTCAGATTCTTAAATCTGAGATTGTTACCTCATCTACAAATTGGAGATGATAACAGTATACAAGAAAAGGATAGTTAGGATGAGTGATGTAATTGATGGTACATGGTAAACCTTCAGAAGTTATTATTAATACTGTTTTCATTCTTATTCACCATATTGGGGGCTTTGGTTATTATTATAACTTCCAGCTTGTCTTCATGACAACAGCTTCCTCACATTCTAGCTTTTCCTACTTATCTCTTCTTGGCACTTGGGTGAGAGGGCAAAAAAAATCAACTTCATCTTATGTGAAACTGTTAGGACTTATAGTCAGAAATGGACTTTAAATTACTTTCTTCCTGAATTAGACAGCTTCAAGTCTTCATCACAAGTGCCTTAGTCTGCCCCAGCCCATACATTTTTCTAATAAATAACATGATTTTGATGTTTCACTGCTCACAAATTGTCTATCATTCCCATTTCATGCAAAAAAGATCAGATATCCTTAATAATAATGGTTGCTTTTAATTGAAGCACTTAGTTATATGCCAGACATTGTATTACATGCCTTGCATTTATTATTTTATGTTTCTGTTTAATTTCTCAACAACCCCATGAGGAAAGTGTTGTTATCCATCTCCAATATACAAATAAGGAAACTGAGGCTGTGATCTATTGAGTGACTTCTTGGTCAAAGTAACATTGTCAGGAAGTGGCAAATGTGGGCACTGAGTCTGGGCCTAACACCTCCAGAGCCTGTGCTGTCAAAGAGTTAAACTGCACCGCCTTTTCAGCCTTGTTTTCAGTCTCTTGGTTACCTAGGTGAGAAAGCCTATCCTTCCTTAGCTCTCTCTCCTCTAATTTACCACCCACACATCTGTGCTTTAATCTCTCCCTGAACATTCTTTGTCCTTTGAAATCTTTTGCTGTTTTTTTCTTGCTGTTCTCTGTCTGGATTGTATTTTCCCACACTTCCATTTATATACATTCTAATTATCCTTTGTGATCCTGTTCAGATGCCATGTCCTCTATGAAGCCTTTCCTGGTTCTATTCACTCTTCATCCAGAAGAGTTGTTCACATTTATATTAGTAATTTGGATAATAGTCACTTATAAAGTCTTGCTGTTCCATGGTATTATTAGTTCTTTGAAGGCAGAGACCATATAATTTTTAAACTATAGTGCTATGATGATGCTGATAATTATGGTGATGATCGTTATTATGACAATGATGGTTACTATTTATTAAGTACTTCCTCTGTGTGCCACATAATTTGCTAGGTGCTTTGTATATGTTATCTTGGTTTCACAGACTCTGGGTGACACACTCTTGGGACCTTTATCTGTCACTATAACCTGGGAAGGATAATATTCATGATTTTATCTAGAGTTCTTAGGAAAGTCTGCAGCCAGGATTCAGTTAGGTCCATCAGATTTTTTTTTTTAATGGTCTTTCCATTACACCCATTACACTGTACTGTCTGTTCACTTTGCAAAAAGTTCACCAGAAATAGGTGTAGTATTCTATTTTTGCACCTGAATTGTTTCCATTTCTGATAAATATTTAGAAGTCTTATACATAAAATTAATAACTGAGTTGCTAAATTTACGAAATTCTTAAACCAATTATCCACAAAATTTTGTAGTTTCATTTATTCTTAAATACAAATAATTCTTTTAAATTGCCATAAGATCGTATTTGACAAGTATATGAAATAATACATACTGAAAGACATACTCAGTGGTATTGCAGAATTTTATTCTTCTCAGAAGTTAAAAAAAAAAAAAGTCTCGTAATCTTATTAGGGCATGGAATTTGATTTAAGGTAAGTTAGACTGGGACTCAGTCTAGGTGATTTATAGCTAAAAACCTTATAAGGATCTGGCTACAACAAAACCTGTATAATTCAGTGCCTTTAGCATGTGGGAGTGAGTCTTCTCTATGGATAACCCCTTAAGAGTTATGAATAAATAATCCATTGACATAATCAAATAAGATATTCATTTGGGGTTACAAGAAAAGAGATTCCCGTAGTAGATGGAATGTTGTACAAACTTTGTTGTCCCCTTTTATGAATCATTTTAAACTTCACAGTCCTATAATAACCAAGCATTCATACTTCACTTTTAGAGTAGTATAAAGTTTGATCCTCTAATGGCATATTGAAATGCTGATCATCTGGGGAAAATGGTAGAAAGAACTAGAGCTTTGGGGTCATACAGCACTATTATACATTTGTGTGGGCATGTTATATCACTTCCCTGAAGTTTGTTGGTTCAGCTGTAAAGAGTAACTTATGATACCTACTTTGCTTAACTATTGTCAACGAGTAATCAGATATCTCAAATTACTACAATGCAGCCTTGCAGTATTGGTATCATTATCAGAAATAAGCCTTACTACTTACTAAATTTTGAAATAAACTAGCTAAGGATATTTATCTGCTTTATATAACTCATTTTAATATGATACTGTTTAAAAATTACATTCATTTTACATAGGTTTTAAAATGAATGTTTTTGAAATTTTAAATGGCTTACAGCTTACCTGCTGTAAGCCATTTAAAAACCAAAATTTTTCCTCTCAAGAGGAAAAAAACAAAGTCATCCAACAAACAAGTGTTAGGTCAGTGACCACATTTGATTACTGGAAGGGGAAAAATAAAAGGCTTAGGAGTTTACAGATACCTCTGGATTTTGCCCTGCAGTGAGGAGCTGGTTTCACCTGAGGACCTGCTGGAGTGGCTGCGGCCTTTCTGTGCTGATGACGCCTGGCCGGTGCGGCCCCGCATTCACGTGCTGCAGATTTTGGGGCAATCATTTCACCTGACTGAGGAGGACAGCAAGCTCCTCGTCTTCTTTAGAACTGAAGCCATTCTCAAAGCCTCCTGGCCCCAGAAACAGGTAAGGGAGTGTCTGAATGATTATTTTTCTTACTAACAATAATTAGGCCAGACGCGGTTGCTCACGCCTGTAATCCCAGCATTTTGGGAGGCCAAGGTGGGAGGATCACCTGAGGCCAGGAGTTCAAGACCAGCCTGGCCCACATGACGAAACCCCATCTCTACTAAAACTACAAAAATTAGCCGGGCGTGGTGGCACGCACCTGTAGTCCTAGCTACTCAGGAGGCTGAGGCAGGAGAATCACTTAAACCTGGGAGGCAGAGATCGCAATGGGCAAGATCATACCACTGCACTCCAGCCTGGGCAACCGAGCGAGACTCCATCTCAAAAGGAAAAAAACAAACAATAATTGGAGGTCAGTTCTTCATTTCTTTAAACAACTGTCAACTGGATAATCATCTTGGTAATGCAGACTTTCCAATATATTTATCAGTCAGCTATTTAGTAGTTGAATGTGTGCAACAAAATTTATTTTTATTTTTCCATATGCTTGAACATGCGTATGCATGGTAGGTTACATGTAGAAACACATGTACATTATTTTTCTCTTAATAGGCGATAGGATGATTCACAGTATCAGTTAATTATGGTGGCTTACTCTTGCCCAGGAAAAATGCAGATCTGAATGGAAATATGGTGAACAGTTTAGCTAATTCATTTCCTTCGTGCTTTGCCTAGGTACTAAAATGCTGTCCCTTCTCCCTATATTTAGAAGGACGTAATGTAGCAGCGACACAAGATCTTAGTTTCTCCATACTGTACTTCAAGACTCACTCAATCCATCTCTCTAGAACCTTCTCTAACCATTGCAAGCTTAATGGAACCTTGAATTCCATATATTTGAGCCTTAATTATTTGTAATTATTATCATTATTAATTACTGTTAAAAGTTTTGGTTTCCCACCACCATGAAAACTGAAGCCCTAGAGGATGTATTTACCATCTTTGGACTGTAGGTATCCTGTGCACATACTCAGAGCTTGAATCCTTATTGATTGAATAAAGAAGAATGCTAATTCCTAAATCAAAGAAATATGGTGGCTGTTGAAGTTTGGCTTAAATTCGAAATTGATGCACCCTGAGGCCATAGGGTCCAGGAGTCAGTAACCTTAATCACGTGCTTTAGCAAGCAGGGTTAGGCCGTCATGTCAATAAGTGTTAGCAACTAGGACTTCCCAGATAATCCCCATTGCAAAAGAGTTTCCTAGAGGTCTAACTCCAACTCATTCTACCGTCTAATTATAAAGCAGGTTTATAATTTATATGGTTATTACTACATCTAAAGAACAATAAATTTCTTTGAAAAAATGAATCAGATTTTAAGAATATCTTGGGGCTCATCACAGAATATCTTTGTAATCATTATCAGATATAGTCTTATTTCCCACTGTGAGATGAAAAGGTCAATACTATTGTTTGCTCTTCAGAGTTAGAGAAACTGAGATTCAAAAAAGATAGACCTGTCAAAGATTCTCTACTCTTGTCAAATCACTGAAGTAGATTGTAGTTAAAAAATCATGAATGTCAGAATCATACTCTCTCTGAGGCACTGTTACCTTAACATGTTCAGTCTCAACATTTTGCCTTGTATTACTTGAGGAAGCCACTTGCAGGGTTTTTTAAAGAGCAGGCTAGGAACATGAAGGCAATAGGCCGTGAGCTCTATTCCAGGTACAGGGCATAGAAGTTAGAGATGTACTTGTTTTCATGTGGCATCCCTGGGGTAAACCCTAAAATAGGTCACATTAGTTTTGCTATGTGGAACTTTAGGTTCTGATTCTGGTCCTGAAGCAGATGAACGTGACTGCAGTCATGTACTTTCCTCACACCTTCACTTTTCAAGTTCTCAACTTCAGTCAGTTTCACCTTCCTGTCAGGATAATGAGGCTGATTTCTCTGGTTAGAGCCTCGCTTTATGTTGTGTCAGATTCCTAATATTCTAAAGATACTAGGAAACAGTGTAGAAGTTGGGAAAAGGGGAAAATGTCCATATTATCTGACATGTTGAAACACTAGAACGTACACTTTGATATTTGAACCCGAGCTCTTCATAAATGTTCATCAATGTTCTAATTACTCAAGAAACAAGTTGTAACTTTTATATGAGTTCAAGGATTTCTGAATGTTTTTGAGATTTTAGTTCCTTGATAGCTTAACTTTTTTCAAAAGCAGAACTTAAGGCAATTTGGCTTGTAATTAAGATTTTTTTCTGAAACACTTTTCTAAACTGACTTGACTTTATTGTTATGAGTGCAAACTATTTTGTCTCGTCTGCCAAATCCATGTGTAACTGCACTTTACCAATATTTCTTCTGTGGTGGTGCAATCTTTTTCAGGCCCTCTAGGAAATCTCTCGCAAGAGTCTCTGAAAGACTCTAATACAAGTCATCTCATATCCCCCTCATTCTTTTTATGTTCTCTCCTCTCTGCTTTACCCTTATGTAAGAGCATTTTCCCTGTTCTTGGTAGGTAATGATATGGATTTGTTAAATATTTGGTAGTCCAAATAAGAAAGTCACACTGGCTTAATGATGCTACTCATCTAGAGTCTTCTCCAAGAAGTAAATCAGTGAGTGTCCCCCTCCTCCTTTAGAAATTAAAGGTGTCTGTCTGGCATTACTGATGGAAAGCTATTTTGAAGGACAGGTGCTTTTGATGGCGGAATATGACTTATAATTGTAAATAACCTCTCGTTACTGGGTGAATGAATGCAGAAAAATTGCATTTAGAATGGAAACACCAACAACTTCTGGAATGTTACAAAACTATGCCCATAGTTTAAATTGTCTCCTAAATTATTGTTTTTCAAAAATCGTGTTACCTTTCACTAGAGTAGTAGAAAGATCAGGGCACTAGTGGACAGATACTTGTGTGTGTGTCCATCCTCCCTCTACCACTAGTTTTATAATTTGGGAGAAGATTCTTCATCTATGTGCTTGGCTGCTCAGTATATAAAATGGAAGCTTGAACTAGAGGAGATAGAGGATATTGTGCTCCCTTTATCATTTCTCTCACATACATTAAACTCCACTCTTTGTCTCCATATCCCAAACACCTAGAAGATCCCCAAGGGTTGACTGCATACGCTCTTGTTTTTTCCATTTTCTCTCTATCCCCTGCTTCATTCTCAGAGATATTTTGGTGATATTAAGGATAGAGACGAGTTCTTACCGCGTAAGGATAAGAATAGATAATGATATTGCAATGTTCAATTACCAAAAAATGTGGGACTGGTACCTTCAGTGTGGCTGCTATCTCTCTTAGGCAGACTTTGCATATACCTCAGAGAGACTTGATATTTAATTATCCTTGAGGTGCCCAAAGTAGTGGCCCCACAGATCAGTGTGTTGCTGGGAAACCAGCCAGCTCCTGCAAAATTAAACACAGTCTCTGGTTCTTGCTACCTCACTGGTTCTCAGAGAGACAGCAATTTCTAGTTTTCTAATGATTAGTTAACAGAATTAAAAATTCAGAGACCCTCGTTTTTCAACAGTTTGAGAGGCTTTTATTTCCATTCCAGAAATATGCCCCAGCTTGGGGTGGGAGGGAAAAAGAGAGGGACATGGGGGCAGGGGGGAGGGGATGAATGTGTTGTGTTAATCCTCGTGGTATGTCTTATCTGAGTTTTTCAGCTTTTGTAATTTTCTAGCTAACTGGCGTGTGAAAAATATGGGGCAAAATACGGTTATTTCCTTTTAAAAAATCCCATACCTTATCACTTCAAACTTTTTTCCCATTTTTATGTAAAAAAGAACATGTGGCTTAGTTTTACCTTTTAAAATTTCAATATGTCTGAATTTGTGGTTGTAAGTGATCACCAAAAGAATTAGTTTGAGACAATTTCTAACCTCATTACAGATGCATGTATTTTGCCTATTTTGAAATGTGCAAGGACATATTAACCCTTCTTTTCGGAAATCAGTTTGACTATATTTCCAAATTTTTAGTAAAATATGCCCTTCCCTCTCAGAGCTCAGAGAACAGCAACAAAAGTCCAGTATGCCAAGCTACATTTAGATCCTTACAAATGATTTACTGTTACCTTAAATGTCTTCAAAGCTAAGACTCACTGTCATGATTTACTTAACCAAATGTAGGATAATATTTGAAGTTAAAAATATATGCGCACACATCCAAATCATACATCCCCGATAGCCATGAAATCACAGATTCCTAGAACTAGAAGAGACTTTCAGAAGCATCCCAGTTCAGCAGTCATATTTTATAGAAAAAGATACGGAAGTCCAGAAAGGAGAACTGCCTTCCGCATATTTTAGCTTAAATGTTTCCTGTTCTACAATGACTATACAGCCTAAGTTAACCACCTCAGTCACGGTCTGTTTTATTGCTGTCTTAATTCTCCACAAATCACTCACCAGTGTCTGCTGCCTCTTTCCTGCCTGTCCTTATGTTTGTCTATTTATTATATGAACTCTTTCTTCTTCCATTAGAATATAAATTCCATGAGAACAGGGATCTCACAAACACTCAATAAATATTTGTTGAATAAATGAATATCAAATCTTTAAAAACTTGTCCAAGGTCACCCTTAAAATGGCAGGGCCAGGACTCCTGACTTTCAGTCTGATGTTCTTGCCATTAATGATGAAGGATTAGACCATGTCGCTTCCCCCTGATATGCAAGCAAAATGATTTGCTTGGGATAATGAGAAGATCTCCTTAGAGAGTGGCCAAGCACTTTTGTTTGATTTTTATTAGCTTGCCATAATTCGCTGACAGTGATTTCTGACCAGCCAGTTGCTTCTCATGTCACAGCACGTTTGTCCCAATATAAGCAAGAGAATTGAAATGTTAGGATATAGCTCCTTGTGTCCTTTTTCCTAAAATAATTAAAGTTGACAGAGCATCCATTTTAATTGGTCCTGCAAATACTTGGAGATGTTGAGAGTTTCTCCTTAGGAACAATGGGTTCTTTCCTTTCAATATTTGCCCTCTGGCCATTGGCATCATTGGGGGCAAAAGAAGGAATCCTGGATTGTGTACTGTGTGCATGCTAATCTTTAAAACTGTCTTGCAAAGTGGTTAACCAGCCTGTTTTAAGTGAGGTCACATGACCAATTTAAGGTGATACATGGAACTCAAACCCAGTTCTGTCTGATTCTAAAACCTATATTCTTGGCACTTCTTCCTATTTGCCAGGGAAATATGCAGCACTAATATTTGAATAGCCTTGGACTAGATAAAGCATAGCCTTTTCCCCTTCCCACTGTGACTTTACATAGATTAAATTTGATTAGAGATGAGAAATCAGGGGTTTGAAAGAGAATAAAAAGCATTGCTTTGTCTTTTACATTTGTCACTGTCTCAATACATAGTACTGTATATGTTAACTGCTGCTTAATTCAAATATTGAAAAATGCTGTGCCTAATAACTGTTGTTTGAACAGGGCAATATATGTGGAATATTCACCAAATATTCTTCAAGCATATGTCATTTGACGTGCACTGTGCTACACTCTAGGGACAGAAAAATACACAAGGCAATTGGTAGTAAAATGTTTGGGCTTTCTGGCCACCAGTCACTAGCTCTGTGAGCTTGGAAAAGTTAGTAAATCTCTCATAGCCTCAATTTCCTTGTCTAAAAAATGGAAATAACAATACAATACAATTGTTGTAAGAATTAAATAGGCTAATACCTATAAGGCTCTAATTCTGGTCCCAGTAAATGGACCTAATTGGTGAAGGACCTCTACACCAGTGGAGAACACAGATCTATCAACAAAGAAGTAGATACCCTAAAGGGTTTAGATACTGTAATGATTTGTTCTCATGCTGCTATAAAGAGCTGTCTACAACTGGGTAGTTTATAAAGGAAAGAGGTTTGATTGACTCACAATTCTGCAGGGCTGGGGAGGCCTCAGGAAACTTACAGTCACGGCAGAAGGGGAAGCAAACAGGTCCTTCTTCACATGGCAGTAGGAAAGAGAAGAATGAGAACTGAGCAAACAAGGAAGTCCCTATGAAACCATCAAATCTCGTAGGAACTTACGAGAATAGCGTAGGGGAAACTCCCCATATGCTTCAGTTACCTCCCACCAGGTCCCTCCCACCACACATGGGGATTATGGGAACTACAATTCAAGATGAGATTTAGGTGGGGACACAGTCAAACCATATCAGACACTGTGGTAAAAGTCTGCACAGTACACAGGGGTCAAAGGAGGGCACGCAGCCACTGTCTGGATGCAGTGAGGAAAGGCTCACTGCTCTGAAGGGTACTTAAACTGAGTTCAGCCCAGCTGGTGTATGGTATGAAGACAACAGCCACCAAGAAAAGAAAGTGGAAGGAAGCAGACCAGATCCGGGGCGGGGCGCAAGTATCATGCTCAGGTTTGACTTCTGTGCTGCTCAGGCAACACAGAAGGGTGTGGCCAGGGAAGCAACATGATCAGATCTATGTTTAGGGAGAAACCCTCTGACCTCTGTGTGAACAATGGACTGGAGAGGTCTGGCTGGAGAGATGCCAGTTGGAAGACAAAATCAGTGGTCTTATTGCCTGGTCTGGCCCTGAACTTGGTACTAGCTGCGAACAAACAAGAGGCTAGAAAAGAAAGTTTAAAGCATTAATATCCATGGACTTGGTGTCTGCTTAGATATGGGGGCTTAGAAAAGAGCTTATTTTGCCTCTGATTTTTGCTTAAGTTACCAGGAGGAAGTGGTGCTGCTCAACTTATTAGCACATGCAGGAGGAGAATCCAGTTTTGTGGCAAATGACACTAATTTCAGGGAAATCATTAGTATGTTTTAATTCTAAACAACGCTTTTTGGCAAATGGAAGTGGAGATACAGGGAGGCTCTGTTTATCCCCTTCACACAAGCATCCTTTCTTCATAGCCTTAGTGTGTCCTAGTTAACAGTGACCACTTCCTAGGAAGTAAACTTGAGTTTAGCGAATGTCACTGGATGAGGTCTGCTCTAACACCATCTGTGGGTACCCTTTTACTAGGCTCAGGTCAAGTCTCAGTTGTGCTTTGTAATGGGCTAATCATGTCCGAGTGCCTTCTGCTTAGAGGTGTAATGATCTCAGCAGTGATGATCTTTAGTTAACATGTTGCACAACAATATCTTCTCTTCAATCCTCCTACGGATAAGTGAGAAAAAGATCAAAGGAAAAGGAAAAAAAATTATCAGGAAAAATGAAAGTATGTGAATGTTGGGCACTGGTAGGGGAAATAGAATAACTGGGGATAACTTTTTATTTGGAAATTTGAGGTTTACAAAAAAGTTGCATAAATTATGCAAAGTATTCTGTATACTTTTTACTCAGATTCATTAAATATTAATATCTCAGATAACAAAGCTACATTGTTTCAATACTATCATCTAATTTACACATAATTCAAATACTATTCATTGTCCCACTAGTGTCTTTTTTCTGGTCCACATCTAATATAGGTTGCATGTTGCATGTCTTTATTTTTTTATCTTTTTTTTTATTTTTGTGGGTACATGGTAGGTGTATATATTTTTGGGTTACATGAGATATCTTGATACAGCCATGCAGTGCATAAAAATCACATCAAGATAAATGGGGCATGTTTCACCTCAAGCACTTATCCTTTGAGTTATAAACAATCTAAGTTACACTTTAAGTAATTTTTATATGTACAATTAAGTTATTTTTTACTATAGTCATCCTGTTGTGCTAGCACATACTAAGTCTTATTTATTCTTTGTAACTCTTTTTTTACCTATTAATCATCCACTTCCCCTGCAACCCCCTCAGCCTCTGATTACCATCCTTCTATTCTCTATCTGCATGAGTTCAATAATTTTAATATTTAGCTCCCACAAATAAGTGAAAACATGTGAAGTTTGTCTTTCTGTGCCTAGCTTATTTCACTTACCATTATGACCTCCAGTTCCATCTGTGTTGTTGCAAATCTTAGGATCTCATTCTTTTTATAGCTGAGTAGTACTCCATTGTGTATATGTACCACACTTTCTTTATCCATTCATCTGTTAATGGACACTTACGTAGCTTCCAAATTTTAGCTGTTGTGAACAGTGTTGCAATAGGCATGGGAGTGCAGCTATCTCTTTGATATACTGATTTCTTTTCTTTGGGGTATATACCCAACAAAGAAATTGCTGGATCATATGGTAGCTCTATTTTCAGTTTTGTGAGGAACTTCTAAACTCTTCTCCATAGTTTTTGTACTAATTTATATTCCAACCAATAGTGCGTGAGGGTTCCTTTGTCTCCATATTCTTGCCCGCATTGGTTTTTGCCTGTCTTTTGGATGTAAGCCATTTTAACTGGGGTGAGATGATATCTCATTGTAGTTTTGATTTGCATTTCTTTGATAATCAGTGTTGTTGAGCACCTTTTCATGTACCCGTTTGCCATTTATAGGTCTTCTTTTGAGAAATATGTATTCAGATTTTTGCCCATTTTTTAACCAGATAATTAATTTTTTTCTATAGTTGTTTGAACTCCTTATATATTCTGGTCAGATGGGTAGTTTGCAAATATTTTTTCCCATTCTGTGGGTTGTCTCTTCACTTTGTTGATTGTTTGCTTTGCTGTGCAGAAGCTTTTAACTTGATGTGATTCCATTTGTCCATTTTTTGATTTGGTTGCCTGTGCTTACTCAAGAAATCTTTGCCCAGTCATCCAGTGTCCTGGAGAGTTTCCTCAATGTTTCCTTTTACTAATTTCATAGTTTGAGGTCTTAGAGTTAAGTCTTTAATCCATTTTGATTTGATTTTTATATATGGTGAGAAATGGGGTCTAGTTTTATTCTTTTGCATATGGATATCTGGTTTTCCTAGCACCATTTATTGAAGAGGCTGTCCTTTCCCCAGTGTATGTTCTTGGCACCTGTGTCAAAAATGGGTTTACTGTAGATCCCTGGATTTATCTCTGGGTTCTCTATTCTGTTCCACTGATGTTTGTGTCTCTTTTGATGCTACTACCCTGCTATTTTGGTTACTATAGCTCCATAGTATAATATAAAGTCAGGTAATATGACTCCTCCAATTTTGTTATTTTTGCTCATCAGAGCTTTGGCTTTTCTGGATCTTTGCACCTTCATATAAAGTTTAGGATTGTTTTTTCTATTTATTCAAAAAATGTCATTGATATTTTGAGAGGAATTCCTTTTGAGAGGAGTTGGGTAGTAGGAACATTTTAACAGTATTTATTTATCAATGATATTTGCCTGTAGTTTTCTTTTTTTATGTGTCTTTGTCTGGGTTTAGTATCAGGGTAATCCTGGCCTTGTAGAACTAGTTTGGAAGCATTTCCTCCTCCTCTATTGTTTGGAATAGTTGGAATAGGATTGGTATTATTCTTCTTTAAATGTTTGGTATAATTATAACACCAATCCTATCCGGTCCCAGGTTTTTCTTTACTGGGAGACTTATTATGGCTTCTGTCTCATTACTTGTTATTGATCTGTTCAGATTTTAGATTTCTTCATGGTTCACTCTTGGTAGGTTGCATGTGTCTAGGAATTTATCCGTTTCCTCTAGATTTTCCAACTTACTGGCATATAGTTGCTTATAGTAGCCACTAATGGTCCTTTGAGTTTCTGCAGTATTGATTGAAGTGTCTCCTTTTTCATCTTTGGTTTTATTTGGGTTTTCTCTCACTTTTTGTTTTCAAGTTAATCTGTCCAAAGATTTGTCAGTTTTATCTTTAAAAAAAAAAAAACCCAATGATTTGTTTTAGTGATCTTTTATATTGTTTTCTTCATTTCCAATTCATTTATTTCTGCTCTGATCTTTATTGTATCTTTTTTCCTATTAATTTTAGATAGATTTGATTTGTTCTTGCTTTTCTAGCTCTTTAAGATGCACTGTTAGGTTATTTGAAGTTTTTTTTTTTTTTTCCTTTTTGATGTAGCCACTTATAGCTATAAACTTCCTTCTTAGTTCTGCTTTTACAGTGACCTATAGGTTTTGTTATGTTATGTTTCCATTATCATTTGTTTCAAGAAATTTTTCAGTTTCCTTCTTCATTTCTTCATTGGGCTACTGCTTGATAATATTTCCATTATTTAAATGTTATAAGACTTGTTTTGGGACCTATCATATACTCTGTCCTTGAGAATGATCTATGTGCTGAGGAAAAGAAGTATATTCTCCAGCTGTTGGGGGAAATATTCTGTAAATATCTATATTCAATCCGTTTGATCTATAGTACAGATTAAGTCCAGTGTTTCTTTGTTGATTTTCTGTCTGGGCAGTCTGTCCGATGCTGAAAGTCGGGTGTTGATGTCTCCAGCTATTATTGTTTTGGGGCCTGATATGGTTTGGCTGTGTCCCCAACCAAATCTCATCTTGTTGTGGGAGGGACCCAGTGGGAGATAATTGCATCACGGGGGCACTTTCCCCCATACTGTTCTCGTGGTAGTGAATAAATCTCACAAGATCTGGTCTTTTTATAAGGTGTTTCCCCTTCCACTTAGTTTTTCCTTCTTTCTTGCCTGCTGCCATGTAAGACATGCCTTTCACCTTCCACTATGATTGTGAGGCCTTCCCAGCCACGTAGAACTGAGTCCATTAAACCTCTTTTTCATTATAAATTATTCAGTCATGGGTATGTCTTTGTCAGCAGAGTGAACATGAACTAATACAGGGCCTATGTCTTTCTTTAGCTCTAATAATATTTGCTTTATGTATCTGGGTGCTCCAGCATTGAGTGCATATATATTTACAACTGTTATATCCTCTTGCTGAATTGACCTCTTTATTATTGGTGATCTTCTTTGTTTCTTCTTATAGTTTTTGTCTTGAAATCAGTTTTGTCTTAGTTACTATATTAGTCCATTTTCACACTGCCGTAAAGAACTACCTGAGACTGGGTAATTTATAAAGAAAAGAGGTTTAATTAACTCACAGTTCTGCATGGCTGGGGAGGCCCCAGGAAACTTACAATGATGACAGCAATGAAGAGCAAGCACCTTCTTCAAAAGGTGGCAGGAGAGAGAAGGAGGGAAGCACCAGACACTTATCAAACAACCAGATCTCATGAGAACTCTATCACAAGAACAGAAAGGGGGAAGTTCACCCCCATGATTCAATCACCTCCCACCAAGCCACTCCTCCAACAGATGAGGATTACAGTTTGGGTGGGGACACAGAGCCAAACCATGTAATTCCATCCCAGCCCCTCCCAAATCTCTTACATCTTTCACTTTTCTTTCTTTTTCTTTTTTTTTTTTTTTTGAGACGGAGTCTCGCTCTGTCGCCCAGGCTGGAGTGCAGTGGCCGCCGGATCTCAGCTCACTGCAAGCTCCGCCTCCCGGGTTTACGCCATTCTCCTGCCTCAGCCTCCCGAGTAGCTGGGGCTACAGGCGCCCGCCAACTCGCCCGGCTAGTTTTTTGTATTTTTTAGTAGAGACGGGGTTTCGCTGTGTTAGCCAGGATGGTCTTGATCTCCTGACCTCGCGATCCACCCGTCTCGGCACATCTTTCACTTTTCAAAACCAATATGCCTTCCCAGTAGTCCCCCAAAGTCTTAACTCATTCCAGCCTTAAACTGAAAAGCACAAGTTCAGAGTCTCAATGAGACTGAGACAAGTCCTTTTCACTTACGAGCCTGTAAAATCAAAAACAAATTAGTTACTTTGAAGATGCAGTGGGAGTACAGACATTGGGTAAGTGCTCTCATTCCAAATGGGAGAAATTGACCAAAACAAAGAAGCTACAGGCCCCATGCAAGTTCGAAACCCAACAGGGCAGTCATTAAATTTTAAAGCTCCAAAATAATCTTTGACTCCATGTCTCATATCCAGGGCTCAATCATGCAAGATGTGGGCTCCCAAGCCATGGGCAGCTCTGCTCCTGTGATTCTGCAGGGTACAGCCTCCATGACTGCTTTCACAGGCTGGCGTTGATTGCCTGTGACTTTTTCAGGTGCACAGTGCAAGCTGTAGGTGAATCTACCATTCTGAGGTCTGGAGGATGGTGTCCCTCTTCTCAAAGCTCCACTAGAGGCACTGCCCCAGTGGGGACTCTGTGTGGGGGCTCCAACCCCACATTTCCCCTCTGCATCACCCTAGTAGAGGTTCTCCATGAGGGCTCCACCCCTGTAGCACACTTTTGCCTGGACCTCCAGGCATTTCCCTACATCCTCTGAAATCTAGGTAAAGGCTCCCAAAACTCAACTTGTGTCTTCTCTACACATGCAGGCCCAGCATCATGTAGAAGCCACCAAGGCTTCAGGCTTGGCTTGCACTCTCTGAAGCAATGGCCTGAGCTCTGCATTGGCCCCTTTTAGCCACAGCTGGAGCTGGAGTGGCTGGAATGCAGGGTACCATGTCCAAGGAACAGGAGGCCCTGGGCCTGGCCCGTGAAACCATTTTTCCCTCCTAGGGCCTCTGGGCCTGTGATTGGAGGGGCTCCCAAGAAGATCTCTGACATGCCCTGGAGACATTTTGCCATTGTCTTGGCTATTAATATTTGACTTCTCTTTACTTATGCAAGTTTCTGCAGCTGGCTTGAATTTCTCCTCAGATAACATTTTGCTTTGTTTCTGTTTTTGTTTTTCTACCACATGGTTAGGCTGCAAATTTTCCAAACTTTTATGCTCTGTTTCCCTTTTAAACGTAAGTTCCATCTCTGTCTTTGTGCATATGAGTGTATACTTTTAGAAAAAAAGAGGTCACATCTTGGATACTTACTGCTTATAAATTTCTGCCAGATTCCCTAAATTATCTTTTTCAAGTTCAGAGTTCCACACATCTCTAAAGCATAGCAAGAGTGACCTTTATTCCAGTTCCCAATAACTTCCTCATCTCCATCTGAGACCACCTCAGCCTGGATTTCATTGTCCATATCACTATCAGTGTTTTGGTCAAAACCGTTAAAGTCTCTAGGAAGTTTCATACTTCCCACATTTTCCTGTTTTCTTCTGAACCCAAACTGTTCCAGCCTCTACCCATTACCCAGTTCCAATGTTGCTTCCACATTTTCAGGTATCTTTATATCAGTGCCCCACTATCTCGGTACTGATTTTCTATATTAGTCCTTTTTCACACCGCTATAAAAACCTACCTGAGACTGGGTAATTTATAAAGAAAAGAAGTTTAATTGATTCACAGTTCCACATGGCGGAAACTTATAATCATGACAGAAGGTAAAGGAGAAGCAGGATCTTCAGAAGGCAGCAGGAGAGAGAGGGGGTGGAAGGTGCCAGACACTTATCAAACAACCAGATCTCGTGAGAACTCTATGACAAAAACAGCAAAGGGGAAGTCCGCCCCCATGACTCAGTCACCTCCCACCAGGCCATTCCCCCAAAATGTGGGGATTATAATTTGAGATGCAATTTGAGTGGGGACACAGAGCCAATCCAACTCCTGCTCTTCTCTGGTTTCCATTGGCATGGAATATCTCTTTTTTTCCCCTTTATTCTGAGCGTATGTTGTCTTTATCGGTGAAGCTTGTTTCTGGCAAAAGATCATTGGGTCTTGTTTTTTTTATCGACCACTCTGTCTTTTGATTGGAGAATTTAGTCCATTTCCATTCAAGGTTATTATCGATAAGTAAGGACTTACTCCTGCTGTTTTGTTGTTGTTGCTGCTGTCTTCTCTTCCTTCTTTTCTTCTTTCCTGTCTTCCTTTTAGTGAAGGTGATTTTCTCTTATGGTATGATTTAATTTCTTACATTTTATTTTTGTGTATCTGTTGTATGTTTTTTGATTTGAGGTTATCTGTGTGTCTTACAAATACTGTGTTGTAACTCATTGTTTTAAGCTTATAGTAAGTTAATATTGTTTGCATAAACAAACAAGCAAAATGAAAATTAATAAAAACTCTACAGCTTAACTTCATTCCCCAGCTTTTTAACTTATTGTTTTATTCTATTTATATCTTATTCTGTAATTTCATATTGCTACTTCTAATGCCAGCCCAGTCCCACAGAGTTTATTCTAACCTTCTCCCTTTTCTCATTTGTAAACTCTTCTCTCTGTCAATAAGAAACTTGGGTGTCATTATCCATAATATATTTATATATTTGCTCAATCCTGGAGTACATATAAATTTTGAAATTACTGGGTAGAATACAATATTTTTGTAGAGCTCTTTTTATCTTTAGACTTCAAGTAAGAGTGCTAATAATTCTTTTCTTTTCTTTTTCTTTTTCTTTTTTGAAAGTGTCTCACCCTGTTGCCCAGGCTAGAGTGCAGTTGACCAATTGTGGCTCACTGCAGCCCCATCCTCCTGACTCAAGGATCCTCTTCCCTCAGCCTTCTAAGTCACTGAGACCACAGGCATGCACTATGATGCCTGGCTAATTGTCTGTTTTTTTGTAGAGATGGGGTCTTACTATGTTACCCAGGCTGGACTCAAACTCCTGGGTTTAAGCAGTCCTGCTGCCCCAACCTCCCAAAGTGCTGGATGTGTTATAGACATGAGCCACTGCACCTGGCTTATCTGGTTTATATTTTTCAAAGTCACTTAATTCCTTCCTCCTCCCCGCTCACACACACACACACAAACACACACACACAGACATTCCACCTTTAGTATGATTATCTTATTCGCTTATTAGTACAGTTAGGTTTCAGGTATTCTTTTTTGAATATGTGAAATATTAACTTGGAATGTGAGAGCATTCTCTGGGATTTAGTGCTTTTTTCCATATTCCTTGTGGTATTTTGAAGTTTGGACATGCTTGGTCTATAATTGTGCTGAATGTGTGGGTTTTGTGTAGTTTTATTTGTTCTTGTCATTCTGTTTTATATTTGGAGAATATATAGGTAGACATAATTCATTGGTTGCCAATTTCTTCTGTTACCCTAAAGTCTCTCTGAATAATTTCTAACTGGAATAAAACTTAGAGTCAAAATTAAAACTCTAGAAGTAACAACAGAAATCTCTTTTCCTTAAGCTGTGAAGATGCTACATGCTGCATGTTTTGAGGGCCTTCCATGGACTTCACATTAGCCTTCATATGTGTATCATTTCATCTAAACATTGTAATAACCCTGTAACATAGGGAATCTCATCACTCCATTTATCACATAAGGAAATAGGCTCAAAGTGGTTAAAAAATTTGTGTAATACCTCAATGCTAAAATATGGCAGAATTATATATAACTGTGAACTATCCATACTAGTAGCTACCATAAAGGCTCAGTGTTAACTCAGTTTTAGATACATATAAAGCTGTATGTGTATGTCTGTATATTATGTCATATGTTATGCTATATTATTCTCAAAGTAATCTGATATTGCTAGTTAGGTATTATTACCTTATTTTTACATATGAAAGCACTGAGGCTAAGAGAGGTATTTTTATGTGATTACACAGCTATTAAGTGGCAGGGCCAATATTCAGATCTGAGTCAGAATAATACACTACAGTGAAAAACTTTTCAGCTGTGTAAATTATTCGATTAAAACTTCATCAGATTTAACTCAAACTAAAGTATGGCCTTAGCTTCAATAGCAGCTGTTTAAAATGAAAACACATGGCTGGGTGCAGTGGCTCACGCCTATAATCCCAGTACTTTGGGAGGCTGAGGCAAGCGGATCACCTGAGGTCAGGAGTGTGAGAGCAGCCTGACCAACATGGAGAAACACATCTCCACTAAAAATGCAAAATTAGCCCAGCGTGGTAACAGGTGGCTGTAATCCCAGCTACTTGGGAGGCTGAGGCAAGAGGATCACTTGAACCCGGGAGGCAGAGCTTGCAGTGAGCTGAGATCGTGCCACTGCACTCCAGCCTGGGCAACAAGAGCGAAACTCCATCTCAAAATAAATAAATAAATAAACAAACAGACACACATGTATTTATAGGGGGTCACATGGCACTATATGATTGATTATTGTCCTAGAGAAAAAATTTATAAGGCAAAATCTTTCCTCCTCTTATTTTAACACAAAATATTTCCCCTTATCATATGTTTTTAAGTGTTTCATAAAATATATTTATGTAAAAATACGTATTACATATTGAAGTGACAGCAGCACTTATGGAGAGTGATTACGGCATGTTGTATTGTGTAATTTCTATGTTTACAGGTATAATAAAATAAGTAGGGTGCTGTAAAGCATGGTTCAGAATTGCAGTTGTTGGCCTCTAGGTGTTTAGATATGTTTCCATACTCACAGATGTGTAGAAACTCCTTGGGAGCCTACATTCCTGTTCTTTAATTGGATTTCTCCCCATCCCAAGGGTGCGTTTGCAGTGCCCTAGGAGAGACTTTCTGTGGCAACTGAAAACCATTTATTCTTAAGCAGTTTATAAACAGGCACTCATTTTCCTACTCCTTACCTGGCAGGGGAGATACCATGATCACATTTTGCCTTATATGAGCTGTGCAAGGTCAAGTATGTAGAAAATTGTTGCCAGATCTGCATCTGTTTTTTAGTTCTATAGAAAAGGGAGAATAAGCAGAAAATAACAGCCTTACTTTTAATGTTTAAACTTTAGTTATTTTCCATACTTTGATATTTTCTATTTAATAAAATCCATAAATATCCAGAAATGGACAAAAATAGAATATATTATGTTTATATTTTCCTATCTAATAGCAATAATTCAGACTATATTTAATAAAAATAACTAACAGTCATAATATTGTTTATTAAATACTTGCTGTGTGCCGGGCACTGGTCTAAGAACTGCTTGGATTGGTGGGGAATGTTGGTATTCAACAGCTTATGACTGGTTTTGGTCTTCTCAAAATTCCCTTCCGCAGAGATATTAGTTCAATCCAGTAGACACAACAGGCAGTATTGGCCACCTGAAACCTTATCAAAGGAGTGGCTTTAACAGGCAGAGGTCTGGTTAATTCTGTCACCTTTTGATATTTCTGTATATCTGTTGAAGCTGAGGATTTTTGTTTGTTCTGTTTTTTGAAGCCCTGCATACAACAACATCTCAGTGTGACTTTATTGTGTTCATGAAAGGTACTACACAGTTATTTTGCAACTTCAAATCAAGTGTCGTTATATGAGTCTCTTAGGAGCTGGCTAACAGCTTACGAATTCTTAGGGAAGATAAGAGTACGGTGGTTACTGTTCTGTGAGTTACCCAGAGTAATAAAATAGTAGTAAAAAACATTTTTAAAAAGAATATGGTGGTTACTGTCACTACTACCAGGAATAATGATCATGTTTGTAGATCTTTTCTATTTATAAAGTACTTTTAAGTGTATTAATAACTACATCATATTTGTAAATTTCTAAAGATAAAATAAGCAACTATCAATACCTATAGGAAGATGCATATTTCAAAAGTACCTTCATTTAAGATATTTGTGTTCACTTCCAGGAGCCATAGAGAAATTTGAGGTTAAGACTGTCTTCTACTGATAATAGGTGACTTAGTTCACTTTTTCAAGGACAGTGACTCTGTCTGATAAGAAGGCTGCAGCTGCTTGACAAATTGATCTACACAGCAAGGGCTAAAGTCACCTAATTCAATGAGGAGAGAAACAGTGCTTTCAGAGACAAAAGGGAAAAAAAATATTATGTTTGAGTCACATTTGAATTTTGTTCTTTAAAATCCTAGAATGTTTTGTCAGTGGTGTCTATATGAAATAATCACTAACTATTATAGGTGTAAACTATTACAGGTGTAAAATAATCACTATTATAGGTGTAAACTGTTGGACATTTTCACCTCCAGGATTCTGTTTGACACTCACTGTGGAAGGGGTGGGGATGTTAAAAGAGGTATATGTTACTTTTTTCTTCACTGGGGAAAAGGACAAAGAAAAAGAAAACATAGTAAAAAAAAAAAAAATAGCAATTTATTTTGTTTATTTTCACTAATCTGTGGAAGGCATGCTTAAGAGTCATTTGAAATACCATATTTATTGCACAAGTAAATGAGATTTTAAAAAGAGATGAAAATCAACCTACAATTTTATTTTCCTAAAACAGACATATTTCCTTGTTTTCCTGTCCTGTCCTGTCTAGTCTATAGTCATAATTCTTAGTAGAAGGAATCAGCAAATAACCAGCTTTTGGCCAGGCACAGTGGCTCATGCTTATAATCCCAGAACTCTGGGAGGCCAAGGCAGGAGGATTACTTGAGCCCAGGAGTTCAAGACCAGCCTGACCTATATAAGGAGACTCCATCTCTACAATAAAAACATAAAGGCCAGGTGCCGCAGCTCACGCCTCTAATCCCAGCACTTTGGGAGGCCAAGGCAGATAGATCATGAGGTCAGGAGTTCAAGACCAGCCTGGCCAAGATGGTGAAATCCCACCACTACTAAAAATACAAAAATTAGCCGGGCATGGTGGTGGGCGCTTGTAATCCCAGCTACTCGGGAGGCTGTGTCAGAGAATTGCTTGAACCCGTGAGGCAGAGCTTGCAGTGAACTGAGATCTCCCCACGTGCACTCCAGCCTGGGCGACAGAGCAAGATTCCGTCTCAAAAATAAATAAATAATAAATAAATAAATAAATAAGCTGGGTATGGTGGCATGTGCCTGTGGTCTCAACTACTTAGGAGGCTGAGGCGGAAGGGTCACTTGAGCCCAGGAGGTTTAGGCTACAGTGAGCCCTGATTCATGCCACAGCACTCCAGCTTGAGTAACGGAGTGAGTGAGACAGGTCTTGAAAAACAAAAAAAAAATCCAGCTTTCTGTTTTTACTATTTGGTACATTATGTGGATGATAATATAAGTAATACCTATCCTTTCTTGTGTGCCTACTCTGCACCAATCTTTGCCAGCTACTTTATTCCCATTATCTTATTTAATATTCACAATCATCATGTAAGTATTTGTTATCTCTCTCCTGTGGAAGAGGAAAAATCAACCCTCGAAAAGGTCAGTAATGTCTCCAAAATAAACATTTTTCTGTATTATTTTGACTTTATCATCACTTTTTGAAAGCCATGTATTAATCAAATTTACCTATTATCGTTTATAATTCCTGTAGTGAGATATGTTGAAGCATTTGATAACTACCTGTAATTTTCACATTAAAATGTATTCTATAGTAATTTCCCATTATAACTATCTGGAGACTTACATGAGTTTTCTGTACGCTTCATACTTTTATGAAATGTATTTAGATGCTGGGAACATACATAGTTTATAGGTACTATCCTACTTTCTAGCAAAGAGAATTTGATTCTTTTCTAGGTCCACATCCATGGTAAGCCAGGTACCTTATTTTCAAGTATTTTGGAGAATTCAAATTTCTGTAATATTCATACTAATTACATGTTCTCACAACTTCAGTAAGCCTCTGAGACCCATTTGTTTCACCTTTTGTGATCTGTGATGTTAGGGCAATACTTCCTTCTCTAATTTTTTTCAGATAATTTGTTAGATTTATGACATAGTTGTTTCTTCAACTTAAGGTTAACTTTTCTAACTCTTAATGAGCAATATTAGCTATAGTATGCAGATACATTCAACCAAAGATATCTTTGAGAAAATAAGTAGATAACATTATCATTTGTATTGTACTATTTTGCAAGAAGTGTATATTGATCATTTGTTTTGCTCCATATTCCCTGCTGACCACTAGGATTTAATTATAACTAAAACTCAGAGGAACTGGCGTCAATATTTTCAACGTTTGGATCGTACAGTGTTCCCAAGCATGTAGTTGTCCTCACGTTCTGGCCCCAACACACTTCATTTACCACTTCAACCACAGTTCACCTTCATGAGCCACAAACTACTACTCAGCATCCCTCTGTTGACTCCCCTCGTCTCTACCCAGCCTTCTCTTTTTTCCCTTACCTCTACATGTCCAAATGTTACTCTTCCCTCAGATCCTTTCTCGTGTGCCACCTTGTCCCCTTCCTGATCTCAGGTTAATTTCTCTCTTCTTATAGCACTATAAACTATATGTCTCTTAAGACCTTTATCAAATTGAATGTGTTACAATAAAAGCCTTCTAACTACCACCTGAGTCAGGTACTCGTATATTCAAGTGGCGATCATAAAATATATGTGCATACCTTAAATATTTGTGTGAAACTAAATATATGAATGAGCATTCATTTGCCAAATATTTACTGTAAAGCTAAGGCCTTTTCTTAACTATCCAAGTTAACTATGCTTGCAGAGCAACTAAGTAACACTTTCTTCCTATGGGTTTTATGTGACCATCTAAATGGAGAGAATAAAAATGTCTACTTTCTGTATGTTCAATTTTATATGTCTCACAATGTATGAAGACAACTGATTTGCACAGACTGCCAATGTCCATAATCTACTTCTCATGGAAAAGGACCCTCCCTCTGAATCATGTCTGCATTTGCATAATCATATGCAAAACAGTTTGCAGTTCAGCAAAACTAAAAGGGAACATGGAGAGCATTTGACTTTTTGATTCCAGAAGCTGAGTTGAATTGAGAAGGATGTTTGAGATGGGGTAATTCAAATGGTTGTAGTCAGAGGAATACATTAAGTCCTTAATATCAGAGTAGGCCAACATAGGCAAATGGACAAGTTACAGGTTAGGAACATAGTAATGGGAGGAAGTACCATTACAAGGAATAGATTAGGGCAAGATGTTTAGAACTGAAGCTGAGAGTAACAAGAGAGGGCTAGAATTTCCCTTTCCGTGGTGTGTGGCATGAGACAGAGAACTCCTCGTAGGACTGGAAGACATAACCTTATCATTAGTTGAGGATCATCTCTCTCTCTAATTTCTCAGGCTTTGTCTTGCTTAATTCTCACAAATTGAATGGTCATCTTTCCGATCACTGTATCTCTGGTACAAAAAGTAGATTCTCAGTTAGTATTTGTGGAATTGAATGAATATAACCCTGTGAAGTAGATGTTATCAGCACATCTTACAGATAAAGAAACTCAGACCTAGGCTAGGCTGTTTGCACCAGGTTACATAGGTATTATATAAGTGGCAAGGGGTAGTGAGCAGATGAGGGTTGGAATGAAAAACTAGGATTGTATGACTTTTGCTCTGCAAAATATATGTTTATACTTTACTTTGTTACTGAGGAAGCCTCTGTACGGTCCTACTTAATAGCCATTAAATTGTGAGGGCTGTTATATACAGCATAGAGACCCGTTTATAACACTGTTGACAACAATTCAAACTTAATTTGCTTTCTACTCACTCCTAAGATATCAGCAAGCTTTCTTATTTTTATCTTTTAAGTTACGGTCAGGGAAATGTATCCTTAGTGGTTAGTAGATTTGAAAAAGCCCCATTTTTTATTTCATTTTGCTTGGTGTTGTATCTTTGTTTTGTTTTTGCTATAATTGATCATTTACAAAGCAATTTTATGGTTTAATAAAGGAAGGATAAGTCACCAAATACAGACTCATCTGTTGAACAGACATGCCAGTTTCCTGTGGTTCTTGTGTATGTTTCTTTCTTTAAACAAACAAACAGAAACTTCCAATTATGAAAACAATGCATGTTAAACCAAGAAAAGTACCAAAAGGCAGACAGAAGTGATCATCACCAACAGATCTGTCATCCAAATGTAAACATTTTATTAAATATATAGGTAGCCATTTTTCTGCTGCATGCTTTATACAAATTATGTCATACCACGTATGGGGTTTTTTCCCCTCAAATTGTATCCTCCTTATTCATCTTTATTTTTACATCATGATTTAGTTTGTTTTCTGCATTTTGTTTGTATAAGCATTTTCCTCTGTGAAGTTTGTTCTGATTGCATTCATTTTCATCCTCCTTTTCAAATTTCAGGTTTTTATTGAGATAATTATGGATTCATATCCAGTTGTAAGAAATAATACAGAGAGATTTCTTGTGCACTTTGCCTAGTTTCCCCTAATGGTAACATTTTGCAAAACTACAGTATAATATCCAACCAGGATATTGACATCGATATAATTTGCTGGTTTTATTCAGAATTTTCGAATTTTACTTGTACTCATTTGTGTGTGTTTGTGTGTATTTAGTGCTATACAGTTTTATACCTGTATAGGTTCATATATCTAGCACCATAGTCAAGATGTAGCAAATCCATATGGCTTTGCAGCAACTGAGTTCTTGCCTTCTTGAAGTCAAGAACTCATCCAAAGGGCATACAGCAGAGAGAGCCTGAGGCAAAATTTTTGAGCATGAGAGCTTATTAACAAGTTTTAGAGCAAGAATGAAAGGAAGTAAAGTACACTTGGAAGAAGGCCAAGCAGGCAACTCAAGAGATTCAAGTGCCCTGTTTGACCTTTGATTTGGGGATTTACACGTTGGCATGCTTCTGGGGTTTTGTGTCTCCCCTCCTTTGACTTTTCTTTGGCACGAGCTGTCCACATGCTCCATGGCATGCCAGCCCTTAGAAGGGGCTGTGTGCACAGCGTGTTTACTAGAGTTGTACGCATCCTCACTTGAGCCATTCTTTTCTTACCAGTGTAGTGTTCCTAGAGGATGTTCATATACCAGTTAAACTCCACCATTTTGCCTCTTAGTGTGCATGCTTGATTGAGCCCACTCACTCAACTCCTGAGATCCAATCAGGAAGCTAGGGATCACCAGCTTCAGGAGTTTTCTTTTGGGAGACTGCCTTTCCCTGATCTCTGCTGCGACCAGTTATTATTTTAGAGAGACAGTTTAACAACCACTTGACCATCACCCGATGGTCACCTAACGTTCCTGGTGTCAAGGGAGCGGGGTCTGTTTCCTCTCCTACTCTGCTCATGTCTGCCTAGCTACCCACTCTAACAAAGATCCTGAGTGGTTCCAACAGCCCAAGGATCCCTTTTATAATCACATCCACCCCATTCCTAACCCCTAACCCCTGACAACCATTAATCTTTCCTTCATTTCTAAAATGTCATATCAAAAATATTACATAAATGGAATCAGACAGTATGCATGTAACCTTTTGTGAATGACTTTGTTTACCCAGCAAGAGAGGGCAGGGTGGAACTCTTCCTTTTTATCAGGAACCCATTCCCAGTAAAACTAACACAGGTCCTAGCTGAGCCTTAATTCATTCAGAGCATCACTCTTGTGACCTAATCACCTCTTAAATATCTCACCTCTTAATCCTATCACAGTGTCAATTAAATTTCAACATGAATTTTGGAAGGGGCATTCAAACCATAGCAGATTGAATACATGTAAATCATTTATTTTCTTTGGAGCTATTATAAATAATACATGTTTATTTTTGGTTTTCACATATTTATTGTTAGTATGTAACAATGTGATTGATTTTTGTATGTTGATCTTGTATCCTGTGACATTCCTGACTCGTTTCTTAGTTTTTGGGTTTTATTGTGTGTGATTTCTTGGAATTTTCTATATAGACAATTAATCTGCAGATAGAGTTTTATTTTTTCTTTCTAATTTACGTGTCTGTTATTTCTTTTTCTTGCTTTATTGTAGTGGCTAGATCGTTCAGTATGGTGCTGAACAAGAGTGGTAGGAGTGGATATCCTATCCTGGGCATGTAATATGGAAATCTCACCTCTATATTTGGGTCAGTCCGTTTACCTTCCCCACTTTTAAATATTATCGTCTTGAATATCACATGGTGTACAATTTTTGTTCTGATCACCAAGTATGATTTAGAACATGTATATGGAAAAGAATAGTCTATTGTATTTACCCATATTTTTGCCCTTTTTGTTCTTCTTTCTGATACTTCATAGTTCCTTCTTTTATCTTTTTCTGTTTGAAGAACTTTCTTTAGCCGGTATTTAAGATGAGGGCTATTAGTGTGGCAGGTTCTTTTAATTTGTCTTTGTCTGAGAATGTTTTCATTTATTTTTTTTCCTGAAGAATAGCTTCGCCAGATAAAGAATTTGTGGTTAACGATTCTTTTCTTTCAACATTTGAAAAAAATGGGACACTTCCTTCTGGCCTCCATGGTTTCAGATAATAAATCCATTATTATTCACACTAATATTCTCCTACAAGTAATGTTGTTCTATCTGCTTTCAAAATTTTTCCTTTTCTACCTACTTTTCAAGTTTCAAATTATGGTGTAACTTGACATGAATTTCTTTGTGTTTGTCCTGTTTGGGAATAATTTAGCTTCTTGAATCTGTAGGTTTGTGTCTTCTATCAAATTTTGGAAGTTTTTAGATATGTCTTATAATGTATTTTAGCTTCACCCTCTTTCTCCTTTTCTTCTGGGATTCTAAGTGCAAATGAGCCTATTTGAGCTCTGTTCTGTTTCTAGCTCCAGAATTGCGAAATACTAGGTCTGGGTAGGCTTCTTATTTTTTATTTATTTATTCATTTGTTTGTTTTGGCTGGGGAGACAGAAGACGTCCAAATACCATGTTCTTCAGGCTTGCAACTCCAGGCTAGTGTACTTTCTTTTAACCACTCCTCAGAATTTTCCCTTCACTGTCTCTTATGACTCCTACAGTTTATAGTTGTGCTTTGCAGAGGAGCAGAGAGAAATGGATAAGCCATGTTGTTCAGACTGGGAGCCCTTGACGTATGTTTACCTTTAATTTTTCTTTACACAAAATTCATTTTGAATTTTTGAATTTGTGGACACAAATCTTAGATTCGCACTTGTTATATATTAAAGTATATCATGATTATCCAACCAAGTATATTCTTTATTATGTTTTTAAAAATATATGCTCAAGTCTATTTTTAGGCCCATTTTCTTCTCAAAAATTCAAAATTCACCAGAATTTATTTCCAAAAGTCTTAAAGGACGTAATAAAGAAGATAATATTAACATCTGTTTTTTAAATATTTTAATATGTGGGCACAATCTTAGATTAGCATTTATTATATTTTAAGGTATATACCAATTATCAAACCAAGTATATTCTTTATCATGTTTTTAAAATATGTGCTGAAGTCCATTTTTAGGCCAATTTTCTTCTCTCATAGAAGGCAAAACTTGCAGCTTCAGTGGTAGCAAATTTAAAATTCTTTCTTAAGAGCTGAGTAGCTTGACTTGAAATGCTTTTTGATATGATGGAGTATGTAAGCATGCACGCACAAAATGTATAATTATGTAAGTTACTGTATTTTTCACATTTTTAGTTAAAATGTGGGGGTTAAGGCTCTGAAAAGTAAGTTACTAAAAATTGAAATGATTAATGGACATTAGAAGAAAACATTTTCTGACAAAGACATACTCTTAAAAAGACCATGTACATGTGAGAAAGGTGCTATACAAAAAAAATTTATCAAATGCATTTTAAACATGGAAACTATTATTTGCACACTATTATAAAAACAAATATTAAGGTTTAACTTATAGTTTCTGTTCTCTTTTCTTCCCTTATGATACAGTTTATTTCCCCAAAATGTAGATTACAGTTTCTGAAAAGGAATAAATTTAGACAATATTGAAAAGATGATTCTTTTATTGTTAATCTCTTCCTTTTCATACAGTGCATCACATACAGAAAATAAACCATATAAAGTGTGTATTTCATAAAAAGGAGAAACTACTTGTTATTAATTATGCTGCATTTAATTATAGTAGTTGGAATACTGACACTGCTAGGAACATTGGAAACATTTCATACAATGGATTTTAAATACTTCTTAAGCACAAACCTTTCCTCTCATGTAGACACTGAGATTATCCTGCAGGAAGAAAAGGCTATCAAAACTTCTGAGATTTCAACATTTTTGGAACACGTTCTTCAGATAGGATGCTCAAACAGAGGGACTTCAGTGAAATCACTTAACAGTCACAAAGTATCATTTATATAGATGTGATGTTAACAAACCTGCCATCTTTTGTCCTGTTTTCTAATTTAATAGTAATTTTTCTTTTGGCAATATCATTTTCTTTTTAAATCTTACATTAACCCTAATAATGAAACCAGCCACAAATTTATAGCAACTCCATTTGTTTTTAATATAATTTATACTAAATTATTTTATAAGTGACAAATTGTCTTCATTCACTCCATTCATATGTATGTCCATTCACTAGTTAATTCACTCAATAAGTACTTACTGTGCATATACTCTATAGCAGGTGACTCCTACAGTTTATAGTTGTGCTTTGCAGAGGAGCAGAGAGAAATGGATAAGCCATTAAGGAGTTGGGATAGACCAGTGAACAACAACAAAAAAAGCTTCTTCTTTCAAGGAGCTGACATTTCTTATGGAAGAAGAAAGGCAATAAGTAAATATATAGCATGTCACATAGTTGTGAGTGCTAAGAAGGAAAACGAAACAGGGTGAAGGAGATGGACAGGTATGCAGCAGTGCTCCTGTAGGTAAGGCAGTTAAACAAGGCCTTGACTGACAGGTGACATTTGAGAAACTTGAAAGGAGGGAGTGAGTCACTCAGATATCTGGCGGAAGAGGGTTTCTGGCAGAAGAGGGTATCTGGCAGAGGAAACAGATCAGAGTGCCTGAGATGGGAGTGTGCATGATTTTATGTATGCAAGGAACCTCAAAGAGACCCTGAGGCTGGAGACAGGTTGAAGGTGGTGAGGTTGGAGAGTTGCAGATGGATGGATGTCTTGGGTTTTTGTTTTTGGTTTTTTAAGTTTCTTTATAAATAGGCAAGGCAGCATTGCCAAACTCCTAACTCGAGGTCCAACCCTATTATCAAAAGCTTATCTAGCTTATGGAATCCTCTAGTTTCAGAACATCCTGATCTGATTATAGTTATATTTGGGCTCTGTCACTTGCTAGTCCTGCCAGCAGGGTAGTTGGCCTGTTCCCTCATCTGTAAAGTGAAATTGCTAATACCTGTGCTGTCCTCCACACAAAACTGCTGTAAGGGTAAACTGACTGTATTATGAAATTATTTCAAAAAAACTACAAAATGGCTGTGGACTGTTCTTCCGTAGAAAAATGACATGGGCTTTTAAGGCAGGTTTTAAAGGATCTGATGGGTCACTATGTGAACAAGGCTTCCCATAGCAATTAGAGATAATTTCATAGTACATAGCAACTTTTGTAAAATGCAGAATTCATGGCGTGACTTTTTCAGATGGCTTCTTGGGATCAGAGCCAGAATGACCATTAAAGTAAATGTTTTGGAAATATGCATTAGTGCAGACAATTTAGCATATATACAGGTAACCATTCCTTCTCATTGTCCTTTCAATGTGTCATCATCTGAATGTCTGTGTACCCAAATCGTTATGAACTCATCATCATGAATGTCTGTGTACCTAAATATAAAGAATCTATGCTGAGGCTAGAAAATGAGAGAACCAGACTTTGGCTTATTTTTATGCTTAAAACTGTTTTTAACCTAAAATAGCATACATTTTCAACCACAGAGACACTGGAGATGTGATTTGTTTTAGGACTGCCTCAATGTAAAAGAAAAACCATTTAGTTATTCAATGAAAGGAAAAATGGGTGTTTTGTATTTGGCAGAGACTACTTTGCATTAGAAATGGAGGTATAAATAAAGGATATTTTATTCTATTTTGATTTATAGCAAAAAAGTTCTATGACAGATACACTTTAGTAAAATCTTTCATTTCAAATCAGAGACATTTTCTAGACAACATGAAAATTAGGATTTTATTGCTAATGAAAATTAGGATTTCATTGCTAATGAAAATTAGGATTTCATTTGGGATAACTTAAACTTTAAAAAATTCACCTAATGTTGAGGATGGTGAAATATTACAATTTCAAATAAAGCAATTCAGTCTCTTAGCATATGTTAAATGCCAGCAAGCCAGTTCTGTGGCATTCTGGTTGTTTGAATTTATTTTGTAAACAAGTTAATTAGAACCTTCCTCTGATTGTAGTGCTAAACAATTTTTAACATAATTATCTGAAAGTGAGTAAGGCTTAGAGCTTTTGAGATGGTTGTTTTTCTGATGTTGTTGAATCTTAACACATTTTTAAAAATTTTCAAAAAAAAGTTTAATTAAAATAGAGTAGAATTCTTCTATAAACCAATGCAGTAGCCTTTGCCAGCAGCTTTAAGTGTGTATTTCTTCTTCCAGGTGGACATAGCTGACACTGAGGATGAAGGGAACCGCTACCGTCTATTCATGGAACTCCTGGAATCCAGTCACCATGAGGCTGAATTTCAGCACTTGGTTTTACTTTTGCAAGCTTGGCCACCTATGAAAAGTGAATATGTGTAAGTATTAACATAAAATTAGCCTAATTAGAGTTCTTTTGTTTGGACTTTAGCCCTAAAAATGTCGCACCTTCAAAAGAGCCAATGAAATAATAATTATATGTGTGTGCGTAGTCAGTATTTGCCTTTAGAGGAATTTAAAATTGTTTTTGAAATATCACAATGTCTTTCCATTTCTCCTTGCCCCTAAACCCTAATATTTTATTCAAAAGTATCAGACAGTGCTTGATAATATCTGATTTATGAGGTCAACAAAAACAATGTAGTTTCAGTATTTTCACCAGGAAATTTCTTGACTGTCTTCACACAGCTTACAGTGCCAACTTGAGAATCCAAAAGGAATAAATGAATAATTCCTACTTATTGAGAACACAATGTTATGTGCAATTTACATATATTATCAGTCACTCACACAACACACCTACAAGGGAAGGTGATGTTATCTGATTTTATACATGAAGGAAATTGAGGCTCAGAAGTTAAACAACTTCAGACTTCACATGGCTAATAAGTGGAGGAGACAGATTTCTAACCAACTGCTGGCTACCTTCACAGCCCGTGTTGTTTCCTCTGTCACGCTGAGTTGCAGCTGCCACCCATACCTGCATGGAGTACTTATTCAGTCCTTGTGGTATTAGCCATGGAACGTACCCCTTTCCTTTGGAAGAAGTGGCCAGATTTCCTCTGAGTGCATGGGCTGGCTCTCATGAGCTGTGGCTTCTCTTTGGCAAATGGTATGAGCACCAACGCCCTTGCCACAAGCGCCTGTTTGGCCCACGACTGATCTTGCTCTCCCCATGCTCAGCTCTCCCCATGCTCAGCTGACAAACTCTCCCCCAGGCCAGTGAACATCTCCACGTGTCTGAGGTTAAAGAAGGATGCTTTTCTGAAAATGAAGTCCTATAACCTGTGAGCAGTTAGGACTGCCAGCAAATATCTGGAAAGGGTTCCACGAGACTGTTAGGAATTTCCAAAGCGAACCAAGGAGAATGGTGCTTTCATTTTGTGGTATTTTTTTAACCAAGTGTTTTCAGCAAAAAAAGAAATGTTTCTTAGATCTATCTCTTACCTTTGTGGCAGCGATGACATGCTGACTTGTTTTTAAGAACAGGTTCTTACCTTCACCGTTTGAAATCCACGGTGCAGGCTCTCACATCGTAACACCATTAGTTCACAGTGCACTTGTGTTAGCCACCAGTGGTCTTCGTGTGCGTGCCTTCAGAGCTCGGGGTGCTTGTTCAGAGCAGGGTCCTGGGTCCTGTGCTCAACTTGCAGAGTCCAGCTCTCCGTAGTGGGACCTGGGAATCTGTTCTGAACAAACTCCTGGGTGAGACTTATGTGACACAGGTGTGGAGCCCACTGATGAGATTGCCACTAATGCCATATTTTTGTAAGGAAATGAATTATTAGAATTGAATTGTAGATTTCGTCATACCCTGATTTCCCAATTCAAAATATGACGCCTCTGGGAGATTAACTTTAGTTTACAGTTTCTTTTACTTTTAGAACACTGTCCATTTAAAATCATTCATTTATTCACAAGAATCAAAATCAGCTTGACTTAAAACATTTATTGCATTTAAAACATTTAGTGCATTTGTAAACCAAAAGTCTTAACTTTTAAAGTTATATTCTTTTGTAGCCACATATGAAATGGAATTTGTAAATTGCTAACCTGAGTTTTATAAAACTGCTTTATTAAATCATTAGACTCAGAACAAAGCATTTCCCAGTCTGCTCACCCCCTCCCCTCCTATCATTCATGTCTCCTCTGCCTAAGAGATAACAAGGGCATAAGTCAAATATTCTGGAGAATGTATGATGGGATGCTTTACAAACAGGTTCTCAGAAGTACTTTTGAATATTTTCTTTTTCTTTTAGACAATCCAATTGAATAAATAAATCACCAAAAAAGGAGTGGGGGTGGAAGAGAGGGAGGATAGTGTGACAATGATGGCATGCTGCCCATCAACACAAAAAGGTTACAACTTAAGAAATTCGTGGCCGGGCGCGGTGGCTCAAGCCTGTAATCCCAGCACTTTGGGAGGCCGAGGCGGGCGGATCACGAGGTCAGGAGATCGAGACCATCCTGGCTAACATGGTGAAACCCCGTCTCTACTAAAAAATACAAAAAACTAGCCGGGCAAGGTGGCGGGCGCCTGTAGTCCCAGCTACTCGGGAGGCTGAGGCAGGAGAATGGCATCAACCCGGGAGGCGGAGCTTGCAGTGAGCTGAGATCCAGCCACTGCACTCCAGCCTGGGCGACAGAGCAAGACTCCGTCTCAAAAAAAAAAAAAAAAAAAAAAAAGGAAATTCGTTTGATCCACATGACTGTAATTTACTAGTACCAACTTTGGTTTTTTAGCTTTAGTTCCTTGTAGGAAAATGCATGGAAAAATACTAGGTTTGTACTTAAGGAAGATTCATTGTTTTCATCCAGTGTATCACTGCTGGCTGGTGAAAAACATATCTTGATAATTTGTTACCAAAGCCTTGTTGCCCATTGGTTCACCATGCTGGGCAAGCAGCATTTCTTCTACAATGAGAAAAGCTGTAGAGAAGAACCCAGGAGAGCTGAGTTCAGACTTTGCAAGAGGAGAAAAGAGGGGAAGTCCTTGAGTGTAGGAAGACTCCTCAGCACACCAGACACTCTCACAGAACTGTGTGTACCTTGAAGTAAGCAGCGTTCTTTGTTCTCACAGATTGTCAGTTTGAGCTGAGACACAAAGGCTTTGCCAAGGGCTCGTCCCCTTGTTACTGTTGCACTTGAAATTCTTTTCAGGGCCTGAGGAATAAAATTCTTTCAAGGGCAAGGCCATCCCTGGTTGTTCAATGTCTAGAATGTAGTGCTGTGCTAATGAACCAACAGACTCTTCATAAATAGTAATTTTTTCTTAATGTAACTAAAATCAGTACCCTGCTCCTGGGGCCATGAAATGAATTTACCATTAACTTGTCAATGGAAATGTAAATTGTGATGTTTCTATGAAACATAGGGTAGTGTCAGTCAAGACAAGGGAAAGACAAGGCAAACTTTTGTATGCGTTTATGTTTCCAATACAAGGAAACAATGTGAAGCCCAAAGTATGAGCTTCATACTGCTTGTCTGTGGCTTCCTCAACCCATGCTCCCCAGCTGACCTCTGCTATGCAGTACCCTGATTGTAACTTAGTCCTGCCCTGACCCCATTACAATAACAATAACAATGATAATAAAAGTAATATCAGCAAGAGGCAGTATTTATGTAGTAAATAGTCATGTGTGCTTGCTATTAACACTGATTCTTCACAACTACATAGATCATTCATTAAAGCAACTCTTCAAGGAAAAAAAGACATTAAATAGCTTTTCACAATGAAAAAACTGAGGCCCAGAAGGGTGTGGCTTCCCCAGAACCATACAACTAGGCAAAAGTATTAAATCACTTCTCTGCGGATCCAGGTAGCCAGAATCTGAGCCCGAGTCTGTCTGGCTTCACAAAGCCTGTGCTGTTTCAATGCCACTTACTACCTCTGTGTTGCTGGCTGCTTGGTGATACCACAGGAAGCTGCTGTTTCTCCTTAAGGTGTTATCTTTTCTACAAGGTTGACTTGAAGCAGCATGTCACCTAGATTCTGATTGTAATTTACCATAAGCATTTCACTTGTTTTAAAATTTATCACAATTATGATAGCTTTAGTCATTTCCAATGCCTTGTATTTTTCTCCATAAACACCAGCATAACCAATAATCCATGGGTGAGACTAGCTACAGTGATGCTTACCAGATGTACGATGGAGAACAAGGAAGAATTGGGGAATGAAGTTTTGAAAATGTGTCGCTCTTTGTATAACACCAAGCAGAGGCTGCCGGTAGAGGTGAGTGGATGTTTTGAGTGCTTTCCTAAGGAGTAACCCTTTGCTTATCAGAACTCTTTATTATAAGCAATCCCAGTGACTGGACTTGAGGAACATTTCTCTTAAGTAATTACTGGTAAAGGCCGTAATTTCTGATGGATCAGATGAAGAAAAGCAATGCTGAAAGGATCCTCTGAGGCTACTGTCTTTTTGTGGGAGCCAGCGTTTCCTGTACAAGTCCCAGAGTATAACCCAGTTTTCAGTTTCTTCTAGACGCCCTTTTTTGTCAAACGGAAGTTTCTGTTCCAAGTGGCCATGGTAGCTCATGCATTATCTGTCTGAACTAGGCCAGCTGGCATAGCAGTAATAAACTTTAGCACTCTTCTCAGTAGGTAACCAACCACTTTGAATCTTACACGATTTTTAACGTCATTGTAACAAGATTGCATAACCACAAAATTTTTTCTCTGCAAAGTATGGTCAAAACTCAGGCACCTCCTTTTTGACCTTTGTTCTCTTGTTTGATCCCATGGTTTGACTGTCACAGAGACATTTTATATATATATATATATATATATATATATATATATATATATACACACACACACACACACACACACACACAGAGAAACACATATGTGTATATACACACACACACAGACACATATGTATAGGTGTGTGTGTATATATATCTATGTATGGAGAGAAAGAGGGAGAATGTTCTAAAGTAAGCACATATTAATTTCCACTCACTGCTATGGATCCCACCTCAGCAGTGTATTATTTGAATAATTTACCTGTCTTAAATTTAAGCATTTGGATAATGGCATTAAATTGATTTTGCATTCCTACTCTGTAGGAGATAAACTTGAAAATAAATTTGTAAATATGATCCTTTGAATCCTTATTGTAATCGCTCAAGGAAAATATTCTCTTGAATGCACATTTAATGAATTGTTTTCTGAATGAGGGCTTGAATTGTTTTTATTGAATTTTAAAATATTTTATCCATTTAAAGAAGTCTTCCAACTACCAGAATGACACAATTATTCTACAAAATAAAGTACCAACACCGAAAATTACCTCCCCGTACTCTAGTGAAGTGTGATTTGGGCTGTGGACCAAGGTCTGCTTGTATCAGCCACTTATGAACCTGTGATCTGCTCTGCTATACTGTGGGCACCTGGAGAGGGAACCATGGCTATACCATGTCTGTGTCACTCAGGGCCGGATCCAGCATACTGCATAGTGTGGGGACTCGGTGCACTTCATTATCCCCACCAAAGTAAGCAACATGTAAATAACATGAGATTCACCTTCGCTTGAATATAAGCTAAGATCAAGCATTATTAGATCGGGACCAAAGACCAGCAGTGTTCTACTGTCAGTTCTGTGGAATCTAGGTTAGGAAAGCATTGTTTAAGGTCTCCTGTTACTGCCTAACAGGCAGGTAGTCATAGTGATAACTAACATTTGCTAACACTCTTGGGCTTTCATCTATATTGCCTGCTTTAACCTTCAGCACCTTCTGTAAGGAGATTGATTTACCTCCACTTGACAGCTGATGGATTGGAGGGTTTGAGGTCAAGGGTCTTGCTCCTGCTTCTTCAGGCAGTGAATGGTGGGTCTGATCTTTAAATCAAGTCTCTGTGCTTGAAAGCTTGAAAAGGGAATTCTTCCAGAGGAGCCATTCCTACTACATTTGGGAGATATATGAATTTTGAATGTCTCTTATGCAATCATATAAGTGATACTGTCAGTTTTCCCTTTTCAATACTTCCTTCAAGAATGGCCTATAGAATTTAGCATCTAGATGATCAGTGTTTAAAATATAAGGTTGTTAGAATCTCGATCATTGTCTAAAGAAGTTTATTTGTTCTTTAAAATACCCTTATTGGTTTGGTTTTACTATAACTTTTGCAAGGCAAGGAATGTAAGTTGGCCATGACATGGCCACTGCATGCTTGACCCTGACATCATCTCACCAGCTAGCTAATCAAGGCTCAGTAACAGTTATGTATGTCAGCTTTCCCCAAACCCCAGGCCGAGGACCGCTATCAGTCCATGGCCTCTTAGGTACCAGACCGCACTGCAGGTGGTGAGTGGCTGGCGATGAGCGAAGCTTCATCTGTATTTACAGCCGCTCCCATCACTTACTACTGTCTCAGTTCCACCTCTGGTCATATCAGTGGTGACACAAGATTCTCATAGGAACACAAGCCGTATTGTGAACCGCACATGCGAGGGATCTGGCTTGTGCACTCCTTATTCCTTATGATGATCTGTCACTGTCTCCCATCAGCCCTCAATGGGACCATCTAGTTGCAGGGAAACAAGCTCAGGGCTCCCACTGATCCTACATTATGGTGAGTTGTATAATTATTTCATTAGATATTACAGTGTAATACTAATAGAAATAAAGTGCACAATAAATGTAATGTGCTTGAATCATCACCAAACCAACCCCTCCCCAAGTCCACGGAATGATTTTCCCCCAGTCCCTGGGGCCAAAAGGCCTATAGGGACCACTTGATGTGTATTATCTTTTAGCCACCTGGGAATAGGTCCTAGACATATCTGTGTCCATAGCAGTAATATTCTCGTCAGCACTCCATTTACATTTTACATACATAGAAGAAAAGCGTGTTATTTTTATTGATGAATGTGTAAGAAGCTGTGCTTTCTGTTTCCTATGGGAAAATGACTTGTTGGTTAAATGAAAAGTTCTGATTTAGCTGTGATGATTCAACTCCCTAATAAGTGTCTACAGCCAGAGGGAGGTACTTTGACAAAGAGAGTAATACATTAAGTTTATTTGCAGGGGTCTCATTTGATCTCAGAATCATCTTAAAAACATTAAGTGTTTTTAAGAGGTCAGAAAAGAGAGCACAGCACCTAAAGCACACATCTATTAGAGTACTCCTCATACACACCATGGGAAGGGATTTACTGCCTCTGTTCTTTATTAGGACTGGGAGCACCTTAAGGGCAGGGAACAACATACGTAGTAGAACAGAAGGCGCTCTAGTAGTGCTTGAAGCTGTGCTGTTTCCCTTCCAGACTGGGCCACATCTATGTGAACATGAGAAAAGCACCAAACTCTCTGGATCTTTGTTTTCTGGTCTGTGAAAGAAGAGGTTAAGCTGGATGAGAAAATGCTAGTTCTGTCTATTCTCTGAGGAGAATGAGCTGAGGCTGTATGTGTACTGCTTCATCCATAGCACAGAATTCACTACCTTTCATAAATTTGTAACTCTCTCAGGATGAGAGAGGAGGTACTGGGTTAAACCCCATTGCAAAGTAGGTCATTATCATGTGTCTTTAATTTGATGAAACAAAAGATGATTGTTCAAGGAGTTCTGTTGTCACAGTGACTTTCCTTCATTTTCCTTAAGCTGACTCAGTTTCTGTCTCTCAATTGGACACATTTATAGGTTTTTTTCCCTGAGGCTGCTGTGATTAGAGGCTATTTGCAAATGGTATGTACTGTTTTTACTGATGGCTAAATATGCTCAAATGTAAATTAAAAGTGTTACAGAGGAAGGAACATTTCTATTAAAAAGTGGCAGTATCTTGTTAAGTTTATTTTACTACATTTGGAAGTTGAAGAGTTTAATTTCAGAGTTCCACAATGTTTTATATCACTGTGGTGGTACAATTATCTGTCACTTATGACTGTTTTTCCTAAATTCAATACCTTTGGTTGTCCTACTCCATGATTTATGAAACGCGTGTGCCTAATTGTTTATGTCAGAGTACTTAAGAGTACTCACCGTTTTCTTCATCTCCATTTCCCGTTTTTCACTAAGCTCCCATACTTACAGAATTTTAAAAAAATTCATGACTCCTTAGAATGCCTTCGTGACTCTTGCTGTTGCTCCTGGGACTTGCTTACTTAGGGCCATGATGGTTTTCCTGATGAAAAATATGACCAGCAGGATGAGTGACTTTCTCACAGGTCCTGTGTCCCACAGTCTCGAAAGTTCTGTATCCTTCTAATCAGCTTGTATCCATGGCAGTATATAAAGCACTCTCAAGAGTCAGGGATAGGTAGAATAAGAAATTGGCATAAAGCAGTTTGTTGGCATTTATAGATTTAAAATTCCAAGGTCCAGCTATTTGTGACGGACCCTGAAGGTCCATGATTTCGCTGAGACACAACATGAGTTAGTCACCGATGCTCTGGGTCTGTTGCACGGGATTAAGTTACCCAGCTGGTGAGAGAGCCTTAATAATTCCCAGCTTCTAAATCTCAGTGTGATTGTTCTCTATCAGGGTTGAGCCACTTTTGCTAATGTCAAGAGCTTGATTTTTACAATCAGACAAGTTATGCAATAACATTCAAGTTATTTAACCATTTTACCTCTGCTTTCCCCATCTGATTAGTAGGGCTGAGATCACACCTTTGTCAAAGGATTTGAGGAGAAATTAAATGAGATGATGCATATTAAAACAAAGTATGTAACAAACACTTGATGTTCAGCTCAGAGCAGCTGCCTTGCTGGTAGAGATCACAGTCCAAGAGGCAAGGTTAGTGCCCTGGAGGTTGAGCAGCAGGCCCAGCACAACCTGAGAGGCTCTGGAGGACGCAAAACCAAAGCCCAGGTACAGTGCCTGGTGGCCAGTGTGGAGGCCCAGCTGGCCAAGATCGTGATCGACCTGGGGCTGCAGAACCAGCAGTGCCAGGGGCTTCTGGACATCCAGGCAACAGCAGTGGGAGCTCAGCCCATTCTAGGCCTGCTGGAGGGCAAGGACTGCAAGCTGCGTTGCAGCCCCCATGCAATGCCCGGGGCTTGTGATAAGCCCCTCGGTCTCTGCATCACCAATCCCTGCACACCTTGCGCCCCTAGTTCCTGCTGTAGGCCCTGCAGCACCTTTCGATGCTAGATACTCCAGGGATAGTAGGAGAGTTGTGTAAGGTCAGAAGGCATATTGGTGAACTGGTCCTGCTTCTCTCATGACTGTCAGGCCATGGTAACAGTGCCCCAGCGCATCTTCATAAACCATAGTCCACAGGGAGAACAAACACCCGGGTTTGTGGCCTGGCTCTAAGCCTGGGCCCACCTAATCCTCTCCATCCAAGGACTCTCTTGTTCTCTGTCCTCATGGTCTGACAGGTTTGAACTGCAAAGGCCTGTCAAATGAGGTATTTTGTGGTTTTTCTCTGCTGCTTCAACCTTTCTTGCAATTCCCCAAATCCCTTTGTAAATCTCTTAATAAACGTTCTCTTGCAACACGGGGGAAATAGCGAACAAACATAGTAGAGGATTTAGCACTTAAAGGTAGAGTAAGTATTTGGCCAATAACTGGTAGCTAAGAGATGAAAAGTAGTCAGTGGCTCACCTAAAGTGGGTTCCTCCATTCTTGGATGTCCTTGCCTCGCTATGTGCCATCTATCCTTTGTGCTTGCTCAGAGGGGCACACAGGTTATTCCATAAAATTTGTCCTGAAAGCCAAGGTCAGCCAAATGTTATGCTATGTCTAAATATCATAAGTCATTGAGAAATACTTGTTTACTCATCACTGATAACCTATTGAGTGAGCAAATGTTTGTTCAGAGAGGGAATTATATACAAGAAGTTTTAGGTATGGCATGTGCCAAGCAAGTTTAGAATACAGAGAAGGAACAATATTCTTGCCTGCAAGCAAGGCAGGTCGACCAATGAATGACTATCATAATACAAGATAAAAGATAAGGTGGGAAATATTTATACAGTACATTTAGCACATTGAGTGCTAACCTGGGACATTCAGGGGTGCTTTTGCAGAGGAGGTACAGTTTTTCTGTGCATTTTAAAACTGAGACTTAAAGAGCAAGTAGATGGTTAATCAGACAGAGAAAGAGCAAAGGGGTTACACTATGTGTAAACACCTGGAGGTGTGAGAGAGCCCAGCACCCAGCAGCCACCCTGCCTAATATGGTAGCCACTGGCCCCATGTGGCTTATCATAACCTTTAAGTAAAATTTAAAATGCAGTTCCTCGGTTGCACTAGCCCCCCTCAAATGCAGCTTTTGCCTTGTGGCTATGGTATTGAACAGTGCAGATACAGAATGTGTGGGCTGTGTCAGAAGGGGCCCCGCACAGCACTTGGTGTGACATGCACGGGTGGGGAGTGCTGCCATGACTGAGAGGAGGAGGAGGAGGCCCCAGGATGCGGCCAGCCAGGCCGGAGTGCCATGCTCAGGAGCTTGTTTCATGCTCCCAGATACTCTTCTGCAGGTTTTGGCATCCCGGATGAGAAGTCTGCCTGTTTCTTTGCCCCAGATGCTTGGTGAGACTGCTCTGCGTCACGTGTTCTTGAAGGCACACACCATACTTTTTTGAATTAGAATTCCCAATGTGTGAAGAATGTGTTTTACAAACTGCCACCCTGCTGGTATTGATCATTGCCACACAGGTTTGTGTAGCACAGCCTTCCACTCTGAAATGTGAGGGCCTTGCCGATTTCAAGAAGAGGCGTGCTGGGTGAAAGCGAAAACTAAAATGAGCAGACTTCCAAAGAGAACTTGATCCTGAGCTTTAAATGGGAGCTTACTTGTGCCATTCTTATTTTATCGATGCTCTATAATAATGTAAAGCAACTTTGAAAATAGAGTAAATTTGAGTTTTTCTTCTCTGATCTGCTGTCTGAATGGCACAAGAGAAAAATCAATCCCGTGAATGACAATGATTGTCAGTTCTTTAGAGCAACTCTTGCTTTAGTGGAGTGGAGTCACTCATTGTCTGGTTTTTGGTCCAAAGTGTTCTCTTCTTTGTGTTACAGCTAAAGTCAGGACCCAAATGGCAACACAGCTCAGCAGGGCAAAACAGCTTGCAAATCTTATTCTTATTGTTTTATGCTTTTGTTGTAAAGGATTATCATTTGCTATCTTATATGAAAGCCTGCTGTGTGACCACAGGTTCAGTTAGTAAAATAAAGGGCTGAGAATAAAATTCAGATGTGCCTGTGGAGATCCAAACACATTTTCATTTTTCTGCAACACAGTTTTCATGAAGATAGACTGTCTTAAATATATTAAGGAGTCGATTCATTTTGACATTAAAATGATAGACACATTTTAAAATATTTTATTTGCTGATTTCCTTTGCTTCAGTGAATGACAACTAGAGGTTGTCATTCACTGAAGCAATGAATGGCAATAAAAGGCTTATTATTATTAAGCCTCCACTATATGCTGAGCATTGTATGCTGTATTCATCAACACAAACTCTCTCTCTCACACACACACACACACACACACAACACAAAACCTGCAAAGGAGCTATAAATACATACATTTTACTTATGAGGAAACTAGGGCTGTGAGTGTTTAGGAAAATAAATTATACCACTATATCTGTACAATGAGTATTACAAAGCCATTAAAAAGCAGTATCGTAGATGAATATCTGATAGCTTGGAAATCTGTACACAGTTTACTGTGAACCAAGTCAAGTGGGTGCCAACTCCCATATTCAGTATATTCAGTGTGGTCCCATGTGTGGCTTTAAACACACACACACACACACACACACACACACACACACACACACACACACGCTACCATAGAAAAAGGGGTGGATGATCCAGCCAGAACCGCGCTGGTGAGAAGTGCGTCCTGGAGCTCACCCCTGCTCTGTGCTTTCAGGCTGTGAAGGAGCTTTGTCTGCTGCTGCTCAACCAGTCCCTCCTGCTTCCATCTCTGAAGCTTCTCCTCGAGAGCCGAGATGAGCATCTGCGCGAGATGGCACTGGAGCAAATCACGGCAGTCACTACGGTATGCCCAGTTGAATTTACTTTCTTTTTTCTTTTTTTTTAATGTTTCAAAGGAATGAATTAGCACTTTCATTCTCATAAATAACACCATGGTTAATTGAAGACTACTATATCTACAGTCTTCTCTGACCACAATAGCTGTTCCAGTTTTGTCCCAGCAGTGTATGGTTATTTTACAAACATTTACTAAGCTCTTCCCATGAACCAGATTCTGTGTTCTGGTGTCCAGAATACAAATCCAAATAAGAAGACAGTTTTCTAAAGAAGCAGGATGTTAGTCTCCTTAAGAAGATCAAAGCAGCCATGAACTAGCAGTCCTCTAGCTACTTGAAATTTGGGTCTAGGGAACTCCCATCATTGCACAGGTTTTCCATCTGTGGATGTGTGTGTTAGGTTATCCACTAATTAAAGGTAAGACAGTGGTTTTAAGTAGTGGATACTGGCACCATCTGAAATCTCAAACTCTGATTTCCTCCGGCAACCTTCTTGTCTTGAAGCTAATGTACTGGTGTCAGGTTGAGATTTCTCCCTCAAGGCCTGTTGTCTTGTTATTATGATTAGAAGGAAACTTTCTCTTCTCATTTAAGATGTTTCACTTTAGGATTGGATAGCTTAGGGTTGTGTTTTAATGAACTCATGTTGTATGATCCTTACTGAAGCCCTTTTATGTGGAGATCATTCTTTCATTTGAAGTGTGTGTGTGTCTGAGTATCTACACTATACACATACACATATGTACACACATATGTCATTTTGCGTTGTATATATACATATATATGTATGTAACAAAATGTGGCAAACAAAAATGTGTCAGGATATCTTCTAGGGACCAGAGAAGGAAGGCGAATCTAGAGCAGAGATATATACTTGCTACTCAAGACAGTGAAGAGGTTGATGAAAAGACATCACTGATACAGAGTTTTCTTAATGACAAAGGATACAGAAAATTATGTAAATAGTTACAGGAAGCAGAATATAATTGTATTTGGAAATAATCATTATGAATACAATGAGAAAATCAAATGCCTTTATTCATTTAGATGTGTTTTTAAAATAATGTAAAAGCTCCCACAAGGGTTGTGTGAATACCCTACCTTACCACCAATAATTAATCAGAACAGAGGCCTCTTTGGGACCTTGGCTGAAGGAGGGAATCAAGAGGACTTGTCTTTCGATAGCCTTCCCACCTATCTGTGCTAAAATGAAAGTTGCATAACTTTGAGAATTTATATGAAACAGAATTATAATGAGTTTTTTTTCTTAGCCAGTTTTTTCTTATAAATTCAAGAAATTGGGAAGAAGAGAAAAAACTTCTGCATATTCTCAGTGCATTTTTTTCCCTCCCCACCCTCGTACACTGTGTTAGGCATTCTCACAAAAATTTGCCATGGGCCTCTTTGAGAATAAAACAGTGGTGTATTTACATTGCCTTTCCATATTCATCGTACATGGAGCTCTCTTGATGTAGTCCTGGATTTCATGGGCAGCGTGTATTGGCTTTCATTTTAAAGATTCTTTATCTCAAATGCTTCTGTCAGAACTGCAACTAGCACAGGCGGCCCTTAACTGCTAACTAATCTTACTACCCACACAATAGCACTTCCTCCCACATACCTCCACAGTAACTATCAAAATCAGAAACTAAATGGTAACACTGCAGTGCCCCAGTCCCTTTAATATGGCACTGATTTACTTCCGTAACACTTTGATCTGCACGTTAGATGTGCTGCATGGTGCTAAGCCTGTGGTTTTGAAACTGCTCTGCAGACTGTGAGTAGTTTGCCTGTGGTTGTGATGATAGCACACGAAACGTCTGTGCCTTTCAGATCCAGGAATCAAAGCCACAGGTATAAATTGCTAAGAGGAGTCACTTGCCTACCATTCAGATCCTTCCTTTTAGAAATTCAGTAATGAGACTGAACTGTAACTTCTCTGTACTAAGTTGAATGCTCACATTAGGCTAGCCCATCTGTGCCCTAAAAATGTGTCTGCTAAGTGTGTTTGGACCTTTTGCAGTCCCCAGAGAGCTAAGGTTTTACAGAGTTTCCATTTAAAAAACATTTTTTAACTTTTTGAGATAATTTTAAATTCACGCTCAGTTGTAAGAAATAATATAGCAAGGCCGCTGGCATTCTTCACCCAGTTTCCCCCAATGGGATACTAGTTATCTTTCGTAACTAGAGTATACAGGTTGAACACCTCTAATCCAGAAATCCAAAATGGCCCCAAATTCAACACTTTTGAACACCAACATGACGTTCAAAGGAAATGCTCATTAAAACGTTTCAGATTCCAGACTTCAGATTTTCAGATTAGGAATACTCAACAAGTGAGTATAAAGCAAATATTCCAAAATCTGAAAAAACTGACACTTCTGATCTCCAGCTTTTTGGAAGGGATACTCACCTGTAATATTATGACCCGGTTGCTGACATTGATTCAATCTGTCGACACTATATAGATTTTATGAGTTTTGCAGACACTCCCGAGTGTGTGTGTGTGTGTGTGTTTCCATGTGACATTGTCACCTGTAACTTCGTATGATCACTAACTGCAGTCAAGGTACGAGACACGAGGATCTCTCATACTGTCCACCTTCTTCCTCCCCACCTCCTGAACAACCCCTGGCAACTGCTAATCTGTTCTCTGTAATTGTATTATTTTTAAATGCTACATAGATAAAACATGAAATCACTATAATTCATCATTGCTTTTCCAACACCATTGAAGGGTTATGTTACACTTTTCTAAGGGAAGAGTTTCAATGGGCATTTTGGCAGGACTCATGTCTAGCTGTTTTTAAGTCATCCTTGGTATTGCAATGAAAAATAGAAAACTTTGGCTTTTTTTGTTGTTGTTGCTTTTATTTTGCTATTCACCATGTCCATTAGCAGGGTGCTTGAGTTCATCAATAACTTTAGTTTTCCCCTTATTGGTTGTTGACAGTAGTTACTATTGACATTAAAAGAAAAACATCTGGCAGAGGCACTCCGCTGATAGCAATCTCTCCTGCACAGTGTGCAGATCCAAGTGGAAAAACACCCCCACTTGTTTGCTGATAGCATGTATTATTTTGCTATTCATTATAAGATACTGACAGCTTTATAGGTGTTTACAGTTAAAAGGATGATGCTTAAGTGCTGATGCCAGAGACTGTACTGACTTTTCCTCTAGTAGTAGTACTCATTTCTTTCTCTAAGCTTTTCCGAAATTGCAGACCTCTGGTGCATGTAACCTTTTATAAATGGCCAACAGCCTCTTTCCTGGGCCAGAAATGGGAAGTCCTTCCTTGGCATTGTATTGATGATGAACAATTAAAACCCTGCATGGTGTAGACTTCTGGATTACCTTCTCCATCACTCCCAGTGAGATTGAGAGCTCACTTTCAAAACCTTATTCTCTCTAAGAAGGGCAGTGCTGCTGATGTGTTGGACTTGCATCTCTGGAATATTTTCTGTTTGGATGGAAGCGTCTTGACTTATTTCATTAAAATATGCAGATATGTATTTATAAGGGTTTTGTATACTGAAAATTCCCGTTTTGTAATTCCTGATTTATAACAGCTCCTGCTCTTCATTGCTTCCCCCTCTTTGGTATTGCTCACTGCCTCTATGCGACCCCTCATCCCAGGGATTGTCCTGGACTCTGCTGTCTATTAAAATAGTAATGCATGGGGTTATAAAAGAAGTGTTTAGGACCTCTAGCACCTAATTAAGGGCTTCTCCTTGATGCCAATAATTACCATCTTTCAAATCCCACCTCTTTGCCAAGTGCTATAATAGGCACATTGTCTCTTTATCCTAATGATCGTATGAGAAGATATTATTATTTTGGTTTCACAGATGAAAACACTGAGGCTCAGGGGTCACAGAGCTAGTAAGCAGCCAAAGCTGAAATGTAAACCCCAGACCTAACATTCAAAGTCTGTACTCTACCATGCTTCTGCTTTTAACGTAAGTAGGAAGGCTTTATTACACTGGAAAAGGGTTATTTCTACAGAGGAATGAAGTTGTTGAAAGCATCTTGAGACATATAATATTAGCTCTGCAAAAGACTAGAGCAGACCTAGCCCAACAACCCGCCTAGCTATGCTTCCTTTTTAAGCGCACTCACTCTCCCAGGCTCCAGCTGAACACTGCAGGGGACTATGTGCCATTTTGGGTGAGATTATGACATGAGAGCACCTCCTAAATGAAACCTGCACCCCTTTATCTTGATCACATTGACCTTAGTCCTGCCCTGGGGATTTTCTTTTCTCAGGTTACTAAGGTCCTTCTTCCAGTGACAGCCCTTCACATATTTGATAAATGTGATTCCTATCCCCTGTAACCTAGCCATGAAGGCACCAGAAGCTTCTAGCATTATTTACAGTGGCCAGTGTCCAGGCTGGGGGGAGAACCATAAAGATTTTCGGAAAAGCATATGTGAATCGACATATTTATACAAAACCAGGAAACCTTTCTGTCTTTGTTCCCCTTTAACTCTATCCAGGTTTCCAGCCAGGACCTCCCTGGCGAGAGTCTCTTCCACCCTGGAGTGCTCCCTCAGTATTGCCTTCTCCTTGCCCAGCCCAGGTTTACACTCTCCCTCTTGCCTCAGCGTGACATGATAGCAGGCACATTGGGTTGGGGTCCTAACAACCTCGTTTGATGTCTGCAGAGTCCGTCTTCAGTATTAACTGAAGATTAACTGAAATTAACACTAATGTCAGCTGGTTTTCTTCTAAGTGTATCCAAACCAAGTTAAGCTGAAGTGAGCCAAACGATTCAAGGAATCGAGCAAGAACTAGCCTTTGCTCTTCCAGACACCAGTTGGTTGTAAACTGGCCTCTTTGACAATCACTCTGCTTTGGGCTGTTTGAGTGCCAGGCTCTTTTCTCAAAATTGTGGGTATGTCTACTTATTTCTAACTATCATTTTAACCTGAATATACAGAGATCTGACCTGCACCTCCTGTCAGTCATCCTTAGCCTGTGCTGGGTCTCCTTGATAAAGGAAGCTCTGCAGCAGCATCTCCCAGAGGTCTCAGCTGGATGCGTCCAGCGATAGGCAGCCCACCCTCTAGGTCAGCCTGAGATTCCTAAACAGCACTGGTGGTTGGTTAATTTACTTGGTATGAACAGACATATCAAGCACCCATTGTGCACAGCCTGGCACTGCATATAAAGTAAGGAATAGGTAAGATGTTTGTAAAGATGAGATAAAATATTGTTATCCCTGTGCTTAAATGAATTATCTCATGGAGAGATTGACATGTGAAATAATAACACAGGGAATTAACCAAGGTAGCAAGGAGGTAAGTGCAACGTGTGGAACTAACCAGATCAGGGCCCTCAAATCCAGCGTTTCAGTTGGGCCACAGAGGTGATCAAGCTTGGATTTTCAAAGATTTTCTCCATCTCGTTGTTAGATTGTGAGCAGGTGATTTGTCATAGTTTTGGTTTCAGAAGCAGTATTCCATTAAGTGCCATGCCAGGAGTGAAACTGACGGTATGCTGAGAAAATGGAAACTGCACATCATATTCAAGTAAATACAGGACACAAAAATTATCTGTAGGCATTTTTCCCAAGTATATACTTATGTTGTCCTTTTATTTTTCTACCCTTGTGGTTGATATTTTCAATAACTTTTATTAGTAATAGTATATATGAGAACAAGACAAACATGGTTCCCTAAAGTAAACAGTGAAATAATATTAAATAATCTTCTTTAAAGTAAATGAAACGAGGGCCTGCATACATTTTGCTTCTGGAATTTCAGCTTTCCTCATTATTGTAATTACTCTTAGCTTGATGTAGATCCATAAGATCAAAGATTTTAAATCAGAGAAGGTTCATTACCTATTGTTGAAAGAAGAATTAAGCAGATAACATTTTAATGGCTTGGAAGACAGCAGTGCTTTGTGCTGTAATAGATTTCTTTCCCAAGATCTGTAAAGTATCATTTATTCTCAAAAATTAATTGCTGACACACAAAAATAATCTCTGACTGAGATAGCAAGCATTTTACTCATCTTCTGATATATATAAGCCCTTCCCTTTCTAGAAAATCCTTTTTTCATGATTTGTTTGGCTATATTAACATCAGCTGTTTACTGAACCTGGACTCTGCACTTGGCATTGTGCTGGGCACTTAAAAGCTTGTATTATTCCCAACCCTTACAGACAGTCTGTATTTCTGATGTGGAAACTGGAGCTCAGAGAGATCGTCCTTAGCAAGGTCACTCAGTTGTTTAGTGACAGAACCAGGACTGGAAATTTGTCTCTAACCCAAAAGCCTGTCTTCTTTTCATAGCACCAGACTCTCTCTCGCTGTAATTCAGAGTTATTTGATCAGGGGAATTAAGTCAACCAATCCTCTGGACTTGTCTCATATTTATTTCTCACATCCAAACCGCATCCAAAAATGACAGAATATGTTTTCTTCCTCATGCCCTGTAAGCACCAGTCAACCCACTGGCCGGGCTGTGTGATTTTTCCACAGACCATATGCCAAAGTCAATTTCTGATCAATTTAAAAGTCAAATATTGTTAAAAGTCAGAAAATATAAAAAGAACATATCAGTTCCTTTGAGGAATTGTAACTTCTGAGTTTTAAAGCAATAGAATAAAGGAGTAGATCCTGACAATATAAAAGTGTAAAACTTCTATACGACAAAAAACAACTGAAACAGAATTGTAAACAATAGGTTAGAATGTTCATGATAACGAAAATCAGGGTTAAGATTTCAGTTATACAGAGAATCCTTCACATGTGAAAGAGTGGAAAGCTATTATAACTCTCGTAAATGAGTGATTTGATTCTTCCCACAACAAAAAATAAAAATGATAGGAAATTTATGGAAAAAGCCATTCTTGCAAATAAACAAATTCAAATGAAAGCAGCCTTGAGGTACCATTACATATCTCCTCTATTAGCAAATGATTTTTTCTTTTCTAAACGTTAACACCTAAAGCTGAGAAGTTGATGACGTGACGCTGATGCATTCCCACACTGATGTCACCGCTGTAAGCTGGCACAGTTGACATCACTATGTGGTTGTGCTTACATTCATATTTAGAACCAGAAAAACGTTTCAGATACTTTGCCTAATGTATTAATTTGCCTGATGAATGAATTTACCTGACAAAGTACCACAGACTAAGTGACTTAAACAAGAGAAATTTATTTTCCTACAGTTTTGGAGACCAGAAGTCTGATGTCAAGGTGTAAGGTTGGTTTCTTCCCAGGCCTCTCTCCTTGGTGTGTCACGGCTGCCTTCTCACTGTCCTCACGTGACTGACCCTCGCTTCATGTGTGTGTCCTGTTTTCTCTTCTTGTAAGGACACCAGTTATATCAGAGTCCATCCTAATGATCTCATTTTACCTTCATCGCCTCATTAAAGTCCCTGTCTGTAAATAAAGTCACATTGTGAGGTACTGGGGGTAAGGCCTTTGACATGAATTTGTGCGGGGACACAGTTCAGCCTGTAACATGCCAGTAATACCTCACCTGGTAACTTGTCCTATGCAAATCATTTCAATGAAGAAGAAAGTATGTGCATAAAAACATTCATGTAGTGTTTCAGTAATATCAAACAATTTAAAATGGCTGAAATGCTTATAAAAGTTAAATAACTTATGACAACTCTTTTGCAGCCATTAAAATTTTTAAGACTGAAAACTATGTGAAAAACAACTTAAAAACTCTTAGCATATAATGAGAAAAGCAGAATACAAATATCATACGATTAATTGTGGAAAAAAAATTATGCACATGGACAGTTACTGGAGATGAAAGGAGGGTGAAATAATTCCCGTGTGGTGGCCCAAATATGGATGACATACAAATTACTGTCATACAGCCTGAAGAGCCAGACCTCAGGTGTCTTGGGAGTATGGAGGAAGGTGAAATCAGCTTGGCCAAGAGAGTTAAACAAAATGTCAGCAAGAAGGTGGCATGGTTTTTTCCAACTATTTCCACTTTTTAATTTTTATCTTAAAAAGTAGGTTAGAATAAATAATGCGTGGTCAGAGAGTACCAGCTTCTGTGGCAGATAGTACTGAAGTTTTAGTATGTTAGGATGAATTTTAGTCAAAAACAAGAAAAAACAAAGACAACTTGAGGCTTAACAAATTAACCAAGCAACTCAGCAGTGTGGCGCTAATGTCACAGTGCTGGAGAGTGCTTTGGGACTGGACACCCGGCCCTCAGCTGTGCTGGCCTTGGCGCCCTGCTAGGGGGCCTGGGATGTGGAAAGGAACATCTCGGCTGTCTGTGACCTGTTCCTTCTCTGAACCTCAGACTCTTCTTTAAAATGTACTTGTTGGAATGGGTCATTACAAAGGCCATCTCTCTCTTCCTTCTTTCATTCTCTATTTTGTTCCCAGATACGCACAGAAAAATTACCTATGCAGTATTGTCCTTGCACCTGACAATTTTGAAGTATACTCTGGCCATTCTATATTTCTTGCAAAGAGCCAGGCCCAGGTAGAATGTCAGAGAAAGAAAATAAGATAAAGTCACCACCCTGTGTTTCCAGCACTCGGTTTTATAAGAAGCCAAACCCAAAATTCCTCCCAGCCTTTCCCTGCTCACTGCCCAAGCTCAATGCAGGTCAGCAAACCCAGACCCTTATCTTTCTTCAGGGAACCTCTGAGTGGGCCGGGGTCAAGGGGAAGCATGCGTTTCATTGCCGTGTCTTTAACCTTGGTCATTCTCAGCCAAGACAGCAAGCAGCAGGCTTTTGGAGAGAAGACAGCCTACCCTGCCCTTCCCCACCCCTTACCCTCCATGCCAGGATGTGAGCAGCTTCTGAAAAGCTGGGTATATCCAGCCAGAAACACGGGAAGGATTTGGTTGCACTGGATAGAAACACAGACTGCGAAGAGAATGAGAGCAGCAGTGGCCGCAGGCGTTAACAGAACCCCTGTCTCTTCCTCAGGCTGGAAGAATCCATCACTCCCTTTCTAGGAGACTGTCAAGCTTCCAGAGGGAGGGTTAGTGAGTAAACTGAAATAATAATAAAGGTGTCCCAGCCTGGAAAGCGTATTCAGGGCAACAAAGAAAGTATTGCCCTGCAGTGTTCGGATTCTGAGCCTTTTATCTGTGCATCTTATCGAACATGTGCCTGTAGCATCCTGGCACACACTCTGTTCTCTCCTGCAGGGTTAGGCAGGGGAATTCTTTGTTTTTTGAAGGATGAACCAAGATAACACATACAGTAACTCAGATGGCCTGTGTGTGTGCACGCGTTAGCATGTGCATGCACGTGGGTGGAGGCAGCCACATGGACCAAAAGAATGTGCGCTGTGGAGTGAGTCATTCACTTGGGTATTCATTCCACAAATCTTGCTCAGCTCCTAGCATGTGGCCACCCATTCTGGACATTGGGGTTCAGGGGTGAACAGAAGAGACAAGATCTCTGCTCCATAGGAACTCGTGTTCTGGAGGGAAACAATCAATCAACAAGTAAACTAATCGGAGACTTGGGCTTCTAGGCTACTCCGCCATGGAGCAACTGTACGACACTTGACCTCATTGAGCCTGCCTCTGTCAGAGGAGGCGAGAACTGTCTTTAAGGGATGTCTGAAGACTTCAGGGGCCTCTCAGGGTTCTGGCACATAGGCACTGTGCTGCTGAGGGCAGGAGCCCTGTGGGATGGAGACTCTTGTTTGCTAGGCATGAAGAGACAGGGAGAGAAGTGGGATGGAAAGAAGGCATTCAGAACTCACAGGCAGCCCCAGCAAGGAGAAGTCCAAGCTCCGTGCCCCTTCCAGCACAAAAGCGAGTCCTTTGAACCAGTGGCTTTTTCTGTCATATAGCTCCTAAAAACAAAAACAAAGGTAAATGGAGTTCAACCTAAGTGTTTTGGGTCAAAGGTGGGCTGTACAAGTGTTCATGAAATGAGGGGCCGGAGAAAAGACACTGAGGGTTTGCCGAGAGGGCCTTCTGTTCTGGAGTCTAGTTCTAATCAGTCTCTCTGAGAGACAGGGTCTTTATCGTGTACTTGTGCAGTTTACAAAAATGTGACAAGGTTTAATAATGTAGGTTCACTCAACCATTTAACAAATGTTAATGAAATGAGGTGCCGAAATAGAAAAGTGATAAAACTTCTGTGCCTTCAAGAATTTCCTAGTCGGTAAGGGAGACAGACATACAAATTACTGTCATACAGACCGGGCATGGTGGCTCACGCCTGTAATCCCAGCACTTTGGGAGGCTGAAGCGGGTGGACACCTGAGGTCATGTGTTCGAGACCAGCCTGACCAACATGGTGAAACCCCGTCTCTAATAAATACAAAAAATTAGGCGTGGTGCCATGCACCCGTAATCCCAGTTACTTGGGAGGCTGAGGCAGGAGAACCACTTGAACCCAGGAGGCAGAGGTTGCAGTGAGTCGAGATTGCACCACTGCACTCTACCCTGGGCAACAAGAGTAAAACTCCATCTCAAAAAATAAATAAAATAAAATTACTTATCATACAGCAAGAAGAGGCAAATCTCAGGTATCTTGGGAGTACGGAAGAAGGAGGAATCCTTGACCATACTCCCAAGTGTTGGCAAGAAAGTTAAAGAAAATGTCAGCAAGAAGATGGCATTGGAGGTGACGTTTACATTGGGTTTTGAATGACCCCTATGGGTAGTAGGAAAGATTCACGCTATCCGGTAGCAGGCAGGCTTTTATTCTCAGTACTTCTCTCGCGTTAATTCTAGCAGTCAGTAGACACAGTTGACCTTCGCATCTTCAGTAGCCTTTCTTCCTTGTCACAGAACATGCAGGAAGAGTGTGTTGTGTATAATTGCATAATATAGTTGGTCTAAACGTTAGTTAATTGGCTTTGACATTATTTCTGAGAGTCCTGCAATCCAAATTATTAAAAATGCACGGTAATATTAAGAAAAGCCTGTCAAGAATCTGTTTTATGATACCCCAATGTAAGTGAGAAGCTCCGAATTTTGATAATGTGATCAGTGTGGACTTGATTCTTTACAAAAATAATGAAAATAATACATCTATTTAGAAGATAAGACCAGGGAGAAAGAGAATATGCAAACTGAAAGAACCAATGAAACTATTTTTTAAAAAGTAATGTTAGTACTGAGCTTCCTAGAGGCTCAAGCAAGAACAGCTTAAAACCCCACTGTTGGTTATCTTACTTGTATCAGTGGGCTTGAGAGACATATTCTTTTCTCAATGGAGTACAAAAAATGTTTTCTTGTTCTAAAAAAAGCTATTTTCATGTGTATTTCTATTCAAGAAAGATACAGCGTTAAAGAATGTGGATCACGGTGAAAGTACAAATGAAACAGTAAATGTGGTTGTTAAGAGCACACTTTGATGTCAAGACTGACCCAAATTTACAGTCTGGCTCTACAACACTGGCTACGATGTTAAGCAAAATTCCTACACCTCAGTTGCCTTATCTGTCAATTGGGAGGTAAAAGTGCCAGTCACAGGGTTGAGTCAGAAGGCCCCGGTGGAGGAATGCTGGTACGGTGTTGAATACAGTTTCTGGTGCCCAGTATCTGGAAGCTGTGGCGATGATTGCGGTGGGGTTCTTGTGTCTTCTCATATTAAGAGGAGCCCCATCTGTCATCCCAATCTGTGACCTACCTCAGAGGTGTTCATGACCCACACATGCTTTTAAACCCAGGCCAGGGCATGAATGATGATGAAGGCAGCCCAGTGGAGAGCGAGGGATCCAATGGGGAGGCGGACAAAGCAGACACCCCCTCACGCTGTGCCTGTCTTATTTCTTGAAGGTGAATGATTCCAATTGTGACCAGGAACTCCTTTCCCTGCTCCTGGATGCTAAGCTGCTGGTGAAGTGTGTCTCCACGCCCTTCTATCCGCATATCGTTGACCACCTTTTGGCCGGCCTCCAGCAAGGGCGCTGGGATGCAGAGGAGCTGGGCAGACACCTGCGAGAAGCCGGCCATAAAGCTGAAGCCGGGTCTCTCCTTCTGGCCGTGAGGGGGACTCACCGGGCCTTGAGAACCTTCAGCACAGCCCTCCGCGCGGCACAGCACTGGGTGTGAGGGCCGCCTGTGGTTCTGCTCCTTAGTGGAAAAAGCATCTGGAGTTGAATGCTGTTCCCAGACACAACATATGTACCTGCTGATTGTTCTCTGTGGTTCCAACAAATTGCAAATAAAACTGTATGGAAACAATGAGCAAGCTGCCGCTTTTTAAAACTTTTTTTTCTGTCTTGTACCCACTGATGAACATACTTTCTTATTGACTAAGAGACTCTTCCCTTCCCAGCCTCCTTTTTTTTTTTTTTTTCAATCTGCCTTTTCTGGATAGAATTCAGTTAATAGTGTCCTCACAACTGCGGTTCAGCAAGTTGGATGTGGTGGTGGATAGGGTGGCGTTAGGAAGGGAGTGAGTGCGCAGAATGCCTGGTGGTTGGGGCAGGTGCCATGGGTGGAGGGAGAGTGGATCTGGACTCAAGTCTCAGATTAGTTAAATGACCTCAGGCTAATTCTTCCACTTCTTTGAACCTCAATCTCTGATGTATAAAAATAAGGGTAGTATTATCTGCCTCATAAAGTTGATGAGTATTATGTGAGGTTGTGTGTGTGAGGCTCTATCAGATACACAGCTGGAGCTGAAGAAATAGTAACTCTCTGTCCCGCTCACTAGTGTCACAGTATATGAATTATGACCTTCAGGGCATAGCCAGATGATCAGGACCAATACATGATTGCTGTCTGATGAGAGGCCTTCACAATGTATCGGCATCAACATGTTCAGGTTGACACATTTCATGTCCATAAACCTACATAGGGAGGTGGGTGGGGGAACAGAGCTAGCATGCACACTTATCACAGGTGGGATTGGCATCATGATTTGCATACAGCCAATCATAGCAAGGGTGTGAAAAGCAACACCCTTAGGAAAACCTCCCACACAAGGGGTGTTCCCTGTGATGGAGGATAAGGGTCCCAGCTTAGCTTGCTGGCACCTGCCCCCACCACAGAGGTATGTGCTTGATAGTGGAGGCTCTAGACTTCACGCCCCTGAGACTCACACCCCATCCAAGACACAGCGGCAGCCGAGGCACAGCCTGGGGGAGGGCATCCACACCTACACAGTGACCAGGGGGCCATTGGAGGCATCCATCTACACTAAGCCATCCTGGTCTTTTGCCTCTGCCCCAAAGAAATAATTTGGAGGGAGGGAGAGTGGCTGTGTATTAGTAAGAAAGTTTACGTAGATTAGATGATATTACATCATTGTTATAGGGAATCATTTGCACAAGTTAAAGTCATGTGAAAAGGCTATTTCTGCATTGCTCTGTCAAAGCCAGCAGGCTGAATGTAACGGGGCTCCCTGGTGGTCTTTAACATAAGGTGTACTGGACAGCCTGATCTCCACACCTCCCCCGTCAACCCCACTCCCACCGGTGCCCTACACACACCTGATTGGGTTCCCCATCTATTTAAGAATAACATCACCTCCCCTGACAGCTTATCATCACCATCGTCATCGGCTTCACCTCATGTCCGCTCCTCTAGATGTAGCTGCAGAGCTGCAGAGTCCTCTGATGAAAGTTTTGGTCATCTTTGGAGGAGACTTACTGTGTAATTGCTCACTCCCCTGACCTCCCACCAACTGTCTACCCCAAGATTGAATTCCTTTCCCAATTCAGTAGCACCTAGAATTTGGGAATGGCTTGCACAAGCCTCTAGTGTACTTCACAGGAAAGAGGACGCCATATTTCTCCCAAATTAGGTAACGCCTGTCCAGACAGACCCACGCAGCCAAAAAAGCCTCCTAGAACTCTGATGGCACCACCTGTGTCCCATGGTGCGGGTCAAGCCACTCCCAGGCAGCATGCCTACCAGTAATGGGTGTTCTCCAGCCTTGCAGCAAGCCTGCATCTTTTCAGGTGAATGAAAACATCGAGTGAGCAATATTCGGAGAAACAGTCTGTTTCAACCGAATCCCTCCTGAGACCGTTTACTTCCAATTGCAGTATTACAGATCTCAGAAGTCATTTCGTATGACACCCTGACTTTGTGGATTAGTAGACTGAGGCCCAGAGGGCTGAAGTGACTTGTACAAAGGACAGCAGAGGATTGTGGGGCTCCAGTCCCCCTTGTGGGGCTCCACATTCCAGTCCCCTAGCCCAATGCTTATAAGGAAGGCATTCCCTCCTGGAAACTGCATGGCTTTGACTCACGTCCTCGTTTACTAGAAACCAAATTTAAAAGGTTTGAGCAGTTTCTGCGGGGGGAAAAAAAGAGAAAAGGAACAACAAATAAAGAATTCACTCAAGAATCACACGAGTTGGAAAAATACTCCAGAACGCTGAGTTCCTCTTTGTGCTGGTATTTAGAATGTTAACCATAAGTGTTAGATGAAGGAGTAAGGTGATATGTTGTCTTCCTTACAGTTAAAAGTTCCTGTCAGTTATCCCAAACCTTTCTGTTTGAAAACAAATCAGAAGAAGCAAGGGCTGCCCTGGCCCTCACTCACACTCAGATTTGATAGCTTTGCTTCCTGGGACGTGGCCCCCAGGGTGAGCCAGTGCAGAGTGAGAGCCTCTGGAGTCAGACCGCCAAGCTCTGAGCACTGGGAGGCCTCTCTTGCTGAGCCTCAGTTTTCTCACCCATAACTAGGGCTAATAATGCCTAAGTTACTAATTAGTAAGTACTTTTCTCAAGGTCACAAAGCTAGTAAGTAATGGAACCACAATGCAAACCCAGGCATGTAACCCTTGGCCCAATGCTGTGTTAACTTAAGTCACCAGAGCATTTCTAGGTCCCCCTGCAGAGGAACCTGGTGAACATCCTGGAGGTCATTTGAATGACACACTCGGCTCTATTTCCCATTTCTCTCTTCTGTTCAGGGACCGATAATATCATGGCAGAGGGAAGCCATGAGATGTCTGTGACTTTTTCTAATTGTCAGCTGATGTCCCTGCCTTCCCAAAGCTGGGGCACCCTCTATTTTTGTTCTGTTCAAGAGTTTTAATACTGGGCTGGGCATAGAGGCTCACACCTCTAATCCCAACACTTTGGGAGGCCAAGGAGGGCAGATCACTTGAGGTCAGAAGTTCAAGACCAGCCTGGCCAACATGGTGAAACCCCATCTCTCCTAAAAACACAAAAATTAGCCAGGCGTGGTGGCGCACACCTATAATCCCAGCTACTCGGGAGGCTGAGGTACAAGAATCACTTGAACCAGGGAGGCAGAGGTTGCAGTGAGCTGATTGCACCACTGCACTCCAGCCTGGGCAACAGAGCGAGACTCTGTCTCAAAAAAACAAACAAACAAAAAAGTTGTAATACCGAAGTGTCCGAACTCCCCTGTTTCTCACAGAATAAGACATAGGGCCCTTCATCCAAACCTCCCCTCATACTCCAGATTTTCCAGAAGGTGTATGCAGATTTGATCACCATTAACGTTCTCTGTGGACAATGATTATTATGGCATCACTTAGGTTACTAAAGTAAGAATGCGTCAGAGACTTCCTAACACTTCCAAAGTGTTAGGATTCGCTTTGAAGTTCATCTGGCCCAGTGGTTACCAGGCATGACTGCGTATCAGAATCACCCGAGGAAAATGAAACCCAGATTGAAGCCCGAGTCCCTGAGTCCCCCCCAGTCTGACCAATTAAGTCAGAATGTCGAGGGGTGGTCCCCAAGAGCTGCTGAACCAGAGCCAGTCAGGATTTTTATCTCTCCTTGGCCATGTCTCCGCCCACTTGCCTTTCCCTCAGAAACACACAGGGAAAATGAAAGGATCCAAATCTGACCCCCTTCTCCCTGCCAGTCCCACTCTGGAAAGGCCTGCTGGGAAGGGGGGATGCTGGACTTGGCTTGGAAAGTGATGGATCTCTCAACTCCACTTCTCTCTGCCCTGTTCTCACATGCGAGGGTGTGCAGGAGCTGGCTTTCAAAAGAAGGGACCCAATTTTTACAAGAAATGAGAAGTCCATTGCTTCTTTAACCCACAGCTAAATTTAGATCTGGAGTGGAGGTCGCTTTCCCAGTCAGCACAGCTCCCTGGGTCTGAATAGCAGCAGGCCCGTGGCATGAGATCTGTTGTTTTCCCTCACCTTGAAAACTGGGTCTTATCTTTTTGGAAAGAAAACTCATTATGATAAATGTAGCAGAAGACTATTCAAATGCAAGTTTGCCCTATTCTTTGGAGAGAGCCTGCATTTTTCTCCAGTTAGCTACAAATGCAGCAGCTCAGTAGTCTAATTTAGATCCAACAGCTGGGAATTCAGTGTTTCTTCTTAATAACTTCAAACTCATTATAAACTGAAGATGGCACAGACGATGAGAAAATACGAAAATGAACCAATGGGTGTTCCAGAGCTTGAAAGGGAGAAAAAGAGCCTTCTTGTTTGAGTACCCATATTGTGGGTTTTCTCTCCACCAGCGGTGGTAGATATGAGAAGGAAGGCTTGGGTTCCTTTTGTTCTAATGAATCCAGAGTTCTTAGACTTGAGACTACCGCTGCAAACTGGAGAGCTTTGGTGTTGCAACCTGCTCACAGCTGTGAGACAGGAATCAGGCACATCAAACTATTGCTAGGAAAATGAAAAATAACTCTGACTTTGATGCCGGTGTTAGACTATTGGAGTGTGAGTTTCTCCTCCCCGGTGGCTGTCAGAGTTCTGGAAAGCTGCCTCCAGGCGCAAGACGAAGATTTCCAAAACCAGCCTTCAGCAATGGTCAGGTGGTGAGGGAGCTAGGATGTGTGGTTCAGATGACCTGGGGCAGGGTGGTTCTGAAGCTGGGGGTATCCTGATGCTTCACTAGTGAAAGGGGAGGGAGCCAGACTGGAATTTCTACTCTGCCATGGGTAAATCTTAGGCAGGAAGATGGGATTCATGTTGTCTTGACAAACAACGTGCCTGTTGCGGAGGCTGTTTGGAAGAAAACACTGGACTGGAGTCAGGGATCTGGGTTTGAGAGCTGGCCTGGCTAATGTATGACTTTAAGCAACTTTCTTTGGCTTTCTCTGTATCTGTTTTCTGTCCACACCTCTCTACTGTTGTTAGGCTCAAACAACAGTAGGGGTGGCTTCCTCCAGTGTCAGGAGGAGAGAAAGGGAACTTGAAGATAAGGGGAATGGCTGGAGGAGAGGAACGCTGGGGGAAGGCAGACTACAGGCGTTGACCATGTGCACGTGGTGTGGTCAGGAAGTAGACTCTAAAATCCTAGGGCGACATACCTAATCTCCCTCTTTGCTCCATTTATCTCTTTTGACACTTGAATTTTCAAGGACTCCTTACTACGCCTGAGCTGCTTAAGAGATCAGGACCCTTAGAGTTCTGACTTTCTGGGAGGACAGCAGCCACTTGGTTTGCAAATCAGGAGACTTAAGTGAATCTTCCAATGCCTGAGAAAAGCTGCCCTGGCTGAGTGGAGCTCAAGCCATTGCAAGTTCCCCCATCTGGACGCAGAGCTGCAGGCCTGGGGTGAAACAGCCCAGGCTTAGGCGTGGAAGTCACCTGTAGCCAGGACAGAAGTGCCTTACAAACTCGGCCTGCTTCTCCCTTCGAAAAGGGATGAACTTTGTCTTCTGCACACTTGAAGTTCTCCTCAGCAGTACTGGTTACTTAGCGTTCTCCAGGCCATGCTTGCTTCCTTCATCTCTTTTTGCCCAAGTTAGTCCTGTTACTTACAACTTACTTTCTCCCAGGAGATAGGAAAAGGCATCCTCCTGACATTTGGTCAATTTGTAGCTCATTTTTCACAGCTCCTTTGCTTTAACCAGAAAACATTTTGCTCTTTGCCAGCACTAGCAATAAGATAAGGTACACAATACTGAGCGCCTATGTGTGTTCAAAGTCTCCCATAGACTTTAGCAGTTAGCCATGAACCACTCCAGCAAGGGAATCAGACAGTATCCCCCACTTATATATGAGAAAACCAATTGAGAGGGGTTAATAAACTTGCTTAAGGTCTTCCTGAGAGTCAGGATTTGAACTCACATCACTCTGATTCCAAAGCCCAACTTTTGCTCAACTCCACACTGCTTGAGAATTCAGGCTTTCCTCGACTATGCTAATAGTCCCCGTGACCACGCACTTGGATAAAGGATTGACCACAGCCAGAGAGGCAGCATCACGTTATCTCCTTGTATAGAATGGATAATCCACCCCATGTATCCAGGATCTGTTAGGCAAAAGAGTTCTCTGAACCCTTTCATGTTACCTTCTTACTAAAATAGAACTTTTATCATCCTCACTCTGAGAATGGATGTTCCTATTTAGAAAAAGACTCCCTTATCCCAGTTGACCTCACACAGTTGGTAGAAATTCCAGTTTCCCCCATACTTAAACAAACATCTGTCTGAGCTCAATCTGTGTGCCACAGTTTAATCCTTGCAAACTCTCCCTGGATAGAAAATGGGAAGAGACTGGTCAATGGGGGATTCCCTTGTGGGGGTACAGGCAATCAGAGATTGTGGATTAAAGGGGCCCTGGGGGATCACCTGGTCCAGCCTCCTCCGCACCCCATAATGGGAGTCCTTGCTCAGTTTCCTGGCAGGTCTTGCATTCTCTGCCTGAAGGTTGTCTCACAAAGCAGCTTGTTCCAGGGGCAGCAGCTTTAATTGTCTGAAATTGCCTTCTGTGAGCCAAGATGTGGCTCCTCCCAGCCCTGGGGTGTCCCTTAAGCCTCCCTGCTGCGTCCACAGTTGTGTCCCTGTGTAGCGATCTTGCTCAAGCACCTTTGAGCCTCTCTCTCTCATTGCCAGTATGTCGGCCAAGTCCTCTCTGTGTGAACACCTTCTTAAGCTGCCCTGTCTAGTACTGTGGAGACAGTCCCTGAGACCCCAGTGTTTTGCATCTGATAGGAAAAAAAGGAACTAGTTAAACTTGGTGCCTGGTTAGTATCTTAAGACCCAGGGGAGGGGAATTCTGGGTGGTGGGGAGCAGTCCAATAAGCAGAGCCCAGGCGAGGGGGTCATGCTGTGAAGAACCTGGCATTTTCTACCTGGCCTCCTTACCTCTAGTGTCTCCACTCCAGGATCTCCTCCCTGCAACCACCAGAGCCATCTTTTTAAAGCAGGTCTCTAACCTTGTCATCCCCAACTTAAAGCCCTTGAGCGGCTCTCCATGATCCACAGAATAAGCTCCTTAGCATGATAATCAAAGCCTTTTACATCCTGTCTGGATTGGTGGCTGCTTTGTACATTACCTGCAACATGGGTAATCTTCACAATCATCTTACTGCTAGATTTTTGAAAATGCATCTTACAGAGCATTGTGAGGCTCACAGAGATGAAACAATATCCCCAAATCATATAGCCAGTAGGTGGCAGAACTGAGACTTGAAGCCACGGTTTCTGACTAAAATCCCTACTGTTTCCATTGTTCCAAGCAGTGTGTGTGTGTGTGTCTGGTAAAAAAATGCATAATATAAAATTTGCCAGCTTAACCCTTCCTTAGTGTACAGTTCAGTACTATTAAGTATTAATATTCACATTGCTGTGCAATCAATCTCTAGAACTTTATCTTGCAAAACTGAAATTCTACACTCATTAAACATCTCCATTCTTTCCTCCCCCCAGCCCCTAGCAACCACCATGCTACCATGTCTATGAATTGGACTACTCTAGGTATTTCACCTAAATAGAACCACTGGAATCATATAGTATTTCTCCTTTTGTGTGTGGCTTATTTCACTTAGCGGTGTTCTCAAGGTTCATCCATGTGGTAACAGGTGATGGTCCCTCCCTTTGAAGGTTGAATGCTATTCCATTGTATGTATATACTAGGCATGCAGTTTTTGAACAGTAGTCAGCATCGTAACACCTCGTTCATAATCTTCATCTATCCCAAACATAGGATTGTTCTATGACAAGCTCTCCCGGGGGTAACATTCTGGGCTCTGGACAGCAGAGGCCTGAGCTGTGATGAAATCTAGGAAAGATATCTGAGCTGGTGAACGGGCAGGGCCTTAGTAGCCAGAGTTCCCACCTTCAATGGAGGTCCAGGTCCTGGGAGTGCAAACCGAAGGCCCCCTGTCCCTACCGCCATGCCCAGATTCCTCCCTACTTGTTTCTGATGCCTCTTCTCTTCCGAAGGGCAGAGGCTTTCAAGCCCCCAGAGCAAAGGGTGGAAGATTCCCCAAGGGAAGGGTAGTGGCGGCCACCTACACCAAGCCTTAGGTGGCGTGGGAGGTGGAGAAATGTGGGTTCTGTTGACAGAGGACAACAATGGGAGGACTCTGGAAGCGGCAACTGTCTACTCTCATAACGAGCCACAGACAGCAGGGTGCAGGGGGCCTCTGGGAACACTGGATTAGGGGACTGAGACGTCTACCCAAGATTCTCTCTGACCACCCGCCCCGATTCCTGTGCCTGCTGGTTTCAGTCTCCCCCTTCAGAAGGGCCTTTTCCACGTGGCAGGCACAGGACCACCTGGAGCCCTGGGGCCACATCCTCATGACCCAGCCACCAAAGAGGAAAGAGGAAAGGTGAGGAAAGGCAAGCCCCACCTTCACTGCTCAATCCTGGGCCCCGACTCTGGCTGGGGCTGCAGCCCTGAGGGAGGAAGGCTCTGCTACCAGAAGGAGCGGGAGAGGAGTTGGGGATCTAGGGCTTCGCAGCTGCCCTGATTGACTCCCCTTTAGAGAACAGGTAACTGGAAACCCAGCGAAGGAGGAACGGAAGGCTTATGCAGCAAAGCCCCCATCTTCCCCAGTTCTGCTGTCTGGAGGAAGAGCAGATTCCATGGCAGCCTCAGCTCTGTCATTTACTGGCTGTGTAACCCCAGGCAGGGGCCTTTGTGTCTGCTGGCATCAGGAGGCCTCTCTCACCCTGTGACCTTTGTCACTTCCAGGCCGAAAGGGAGAGGAAAGCGGCTCCAACCCGTGGCCTTGTCATTCCTTTCAGGAACACCTGCAGGAGTTGCCATGGCAACAGGATCCCACAGCCAGCTCTCCTGCTGTCTGTTCACCATGGAGCTATGAGTTGTAGAGGCCAGAGAGTTTATCAGAAAAGGGCAATTGCTGTTTCATTCAGGACTCCTGGTCCTGGAGGAGGCCTTGAGCTGGTCCATCCTAAGGGAATAAGATCATTGGAATCAGTGCACAGGATGGCCTTGCAGGGCAGGGGAGCCGCCAGGTCCAGAGAGTCCCCCCGGTTCCCTTGGGTACTGTCCCCACTCTCCCCTAGTGTGCAGAGTGGCCAGAGCCCGGGACTAGGAGCAGGACTATTCATATTCTACCTGCAAACACAGTTTACAAGGTGCATGCTTGGCCCTGGATTATCAAAACAATGATGTGATACTGTTATGTTCATTTTACAGAGGAGGACACAGAGGCAAGGGAGGCTAAGTGACACGTGCAGGGTCACCTTGTCATAAACAGCAATGCTGGGAATGCAAACCGGACATTTCCAGTGCAGACCCCGTCCTCCTTCCATGATGTTCCTCAGTTCTCCCTGCTCCCAGTTGTCATGACAGGGCTTTGGCTTATCCAAGTGACATTTCAAGGCCACCTCTTCTCTCCGGGGCAAAAATAGGCTTGATGTAGCTTGTGATGAAATATGGAAATACTTTGCATCTGATAGGAAAAAAAGGAACCAGTTAAACTTGGTGCCTGGTTAGTATCTTAAGACCCAGAGGAGGGGAATTCTGGGTGGTGGGGAGCAGTCCAATAAGCAGAGCCCAGGTGAGGGGGTCATGCTGTGAAGACGGCCCTGAACACACACTGGGAGCTGCGGAAGTTTCCCAGATAAGCGGTGCCACCACTCGATCTGTATTTGTGAGAATTCTTCTGGTCTGGAGGGTGAGAAGGAGCCTTCCTCTTAAGATGCACGATAATTCTACATTCTTCATTCAATGGGTAGAATCTTCTACAGTTAATAAATTACACAAATCACCTTGTGGGTCCTAGGGAACACACTGACTTGGACTTGGAGTCCGTCTCTCATGATCACTCAGTCCTGGGTTGATGGCTGTGAGGAACGGGAGGCGAACATGATGCAACCTCACCATCAGACAGTTGACACTCGGGCGGGAAAGACACCTTCAGAGCGATGTCCTAAGTGGGGTGCAAATTAGAGCAAAGTTCTTAACTATGGGATCTGTTGACCTCTTGTTTTGCATAGACAGGTTTCAGGGAGTCCAAGAAATCTGTGAATTTGCATGAAAAATTGTTCAGTGTATATGGAGTGTGTGTGTGTGAGAGGGGTGTGGGTCAGAGGGAGGGAGAATGCCCATGGCTTTCTCTGGCTTTCTCTGGATTCCCAAAAATCCAAAAAGGTTAAGAAACACTGAGTAAGAACCTTTTTGAGGGTGTTACCAGTGGCTATTTAATACATAGAGGCAGCGGAAATTATGTCCAGTAGAGTTTGTGCCAGGCACAGAGTCTGTGCATGGAAAGACAGCCATAGTGTTTATGGACTTGAACTCAGTTTCACAGTCCAGGTTAGCTTTTGCTGTGGTCTGGAGGATTTTGTCCCCCTTCCCCTAAAAACTCATATGTTGAAATCTGACTCCAAAGATGATGGTATTCAGAGGCGGGGCCTTTGGGAGGTGGTTAGGTCACGTGAATGGAGCCTTCACGAATGGGATCAGTGCCCATATAGAAGAGGCTTGAAGGAGGGTGTTCACCCCTCCCACCATGTGAGGATGCACCAAGAAGCCACCATCTATGAGGAACAGGCCCTCACCAGATGCCAAATCTGCTGACACCTTAATCTGGGACTTCCCAGCTTCTAGAAACCATTATCAAGAAATACCTAGCCTCATGTATTTTGTTACGGCAGCCTGAACAGACAAAGACAGCTTTCCACACAGACAGAGGAGAAGAGAAACAAACTTTGTAAAGCCAACCCCACACTCCTGTGCCTGACAGCCTATCCCCCTGCCCTGTAGGAACGCTCCCATCTCCCCACCTGCTTCTAGGAAGAGGCCTTGGTTGAGGAAGACCAGGGCCCATGGCTTGTACAGAGCTACTACTATTCCTGGTCGCAGCACAAACAATGCCATCTTTCTCAGCATCGTTACCCTCCCGTGGAGAACAGCCTTCTCTTACCTAGGCTAGCTGAGTTCAAAGGAACGATGAAAAAAAATTCAGAAGGCAACATTTTTTGGGCAGGAAATGGTTGCTTTTTATGTCTGTCAAGTCTCTAGTGAGATTCCGAATAAAACCCACCATTGTGAAAGAGAGTATGAAATAAAAGGAGCTTTTATGACTCTGGGTTCTGCCTTGTTCGAAATACTTACCTTTCCATTGTGAAACATAAACCTTCTGTGAGTCTTGGCACCGAATAACACCCGGTGATGAGTTGTTGTTGATTTCTTCTCATAGACCATCTGGGCGACGAAACCGGGCTCTGTAGGAATGCTTACACAGTGGAAAGGGAACAAGGAAACAGGCTGAAACTTTTCAACAGGCAGTTTTGTGCATGTGTGGCAATTACTTCTGCAGGAAAACGAAGGAATATTTACTATGTCTAGAAGTACAGAGCCCTGTGAATACTGTGCTGTAAAATGCAGCATCCGGACCACAGTCCAGCTTGGAACTGGGTGGTGCTGCTTTCTGGAGCCCCAGCAGGACACCATCTGTTCCTGAATTCAAAAGGAGGGTGCCCTGATTCCCTGGAAGCCTTGGGGAGATGACCCAAGCTCCCAGGAGGGAAACAGAGCAGAGCTGGGGAAGAGAGGTATCTTCAGCTGCAAGGGTGGTGGTCTTGGAAACTTCTACCAAGTTGCCTTAGATAGGAAACAGAATCATTCTCACTTTGCGTATGTGCTTTGCACTCTCCTCTTCCCCAACACATTGCCTATTGGATCTTCCAATAAATGAGTCTCCACTCTCTTGAAAAAAATAAGAAGAAGCTCTTGTCAGAGATGTAGGGCAACCGAGCTAGCAAAGATTTATCAAATCCCTACTATGTGCCGCTCAAGCTGTTAGGGGCTTGACATACATATTTTTCTCCAGAACTTAATTATAGGAGGTAAAGATTTTCATCCTTATGTATAGATAGAAGATGGATCAGAGATACCAAAGACTTGCCTAGAGATGCTAAGGACTTTCTCTGTCCTTTAGAGATACTAAGGATTGCCAAATGATGCTGTCTTTCAGCTTAACATTCCTAACTAGCTTAACATTCAGCTAGTTAGGTGACAGAGACCAAAATCTGGTGCTTTTTGGCTAGGTAGTTCTCTAGTATTTTATAAGTTTAATTACCCATCAGCAACAAATTTGTAAACTCTTAGAGCACTGGAAAAGTCCTTAAGAATCACCGGCTTCCACCAGCCTCTTCCTGTAAGGAGCCCTGAGGCTGGAGGGAGCTACCTCTGCTGTGGTGATGGTCCTGCTCCATGGCTGGAGAGGTTGGGATGCAGGAACACTCACCTATAGCCTCGCGTCTGATCCTGCTCTTGAACCCCCCACTCTCACATTGTCCAGGGGTGTGGTGCTGGACCCTGAGGGGCTGACAGTAATCAGTGCAGGGTCAGCTTGATGACCAGGGTTCTGGTGGCTTTTGGGGCGGAAGGATCTACCGCTCCTATATCAGAGCAGGGCTGGGCCCACCTCTTATTTTCAATGGAGACGAAAGGCTTACTGCCTAGCGTAGTTGTTCAACAAATTCTTGCTGAGTTGAATCATGCAAGAAAGTAGAAGGTATGCAGTAAATGCGAATGAAATGAATTCATGCCCCCAGATACCCAGAAACAACATTTTCCAGCCAGAGCTCTCTACAGAACAATGAGGCAATGGAGCTAGAAGTCACAGCTAAGAAGCAGACCACAAACCACCGATGTCTATGTAACCCCCCAGAGAAACCAAGAGGAAAAAAACCCTGTCCCGCTACAGCGTCATTCTCCCCACAGAGGCCCCCGATGAAGAGCCCCAGCAACCTTGCTCCAAGTCCAGCAGTGAGTTGGGGATAGAATCTAATGAAACTCATTTCCATCTGTCAACTTCTTTAATTAGGTGGGGAATTTCATTGAGTGTCTCTGGACCTAGAGAGTACCCAATATATAATTTTTCAAATGTGGAATAAACCAAAATAAAAATATGCCAACTTCCAAGTGGATACATTAGCCCAGCCTCGATACATTAAAATAATCATTATGACTGAATGAGGAGTTTGAGTAATATTCTGTGTCCTACATGCCAGAGCTGGCATGATATGCTTCACAGCACTTTATTTCTATCCAGGCCTCACAGTGCCAGCATCAAATAATGCAATCTGTACAAAATGCTACTAGCCTCAAGAGCCCTTTATTTCCAAGCTCCTAAAATCTTAATGATAACACACATTAGTACAGCACTTTTTAGTTTATAAAATGCTTTTATGGAAATTATCTCATTTAATTTATTACTTACAAGGTTTCTGTAACTCACAACCTCCCTATAAAGAATTACCTTCATTTTACATAGAAGGAGGCCAAAATTTAGAGAGATAAGTGAATTTTTCAAGGTCATGTAGGTGATAAGTGGTCAAGTAGATTCTGACTCCAGACCTTTCTACAATGTGTCCCATGACCAAGAGTAAGAAGCCTGATTTTAGAGCCTACACCTCTTTATGGGGATAACATGATTTAAAAATTTTAAGCTGGAAGAAACTGGTCCAACTTCTCAACATTGTGCTCACTCCTAGAGCAATGTTGGTAGATGCTAATGCTAATGTTAGTTGAATACTTCTAGTGATGGGGAGCTCACTCTCAGAGAATGTCATTGCATTGTTAAACAGCTCTGATTGTTTGAAAATTGAGACAAAATCCACCTCCATGCAATGCCCTCTCATGAGGCATAGTTCTCTCTGCAGGAGCCCACAGAGTGCATCTACTCTTCCACAAATAGCTTTCTCAGGGGATAGCACCACATTCAAAATGTCCACCTCAAAGCACGTTGTGCAGTGCATTCTCCCCCATCTTGCTAAAAGAAGTATTGTAGGCCGGGCGCGGTGGCTCAAGCCTGTAATCCCAGCACTTTGGGAGGCCGAGACGGGCGGATCACGAGGTCGGGAGATGGAGACCATTCTGGCTAACACGGTGAAACCCCGTCTCTACCAAAAAATACAAAAAAAAAAAAAAAAACACTAGCAGGGCGAGGTGGCGGGTGCCTGCAGTCCCAGCTACTCGGGAGGCTGAGGCAGGAGAATGGCGTAAACCCGGGAAGCGGAGCTTGCAGTGAGCTGAGATCCGGCCACTGCACTCCAGCCTCGGCGACAGAGCGAGACTCCATCTCAAAAAAAAAAAAAAAAGAAGTATTGTATCTCCTTATAGTGCATTTCGAAGATGAGTTGGGTAACATCCGCATGACCTTACTCATGGACCATGTGGCTAATCACCATGGGTACATTTTTGACATCAAGCTTTGACATCAAGCTAACTGGGATGAAATGTCTGAATTTTTGTCTGTGTCCACTTTTGGAAATTATTCTCGATTTTTCTGACTTGGAGGGATTCTGAAAACCTTGGCAATTTCCTTCAGCATCTTGGTGGACAACCTCTGTGAGCCTAGAAAAATGTTCTTTCACCAATTATATCTCTAATTTTTCTCCTGCCTTATTGTAGATCTCAATCCTGAATCTCTGTTCTCTTGTCTGCCTTTACTTCTGTAAAAACTATTCTTATTGGAGGAGAAGTTGACAGTGAAGGGAGCAGTGCTCCATTCTTTGTGACACCCTCAGTTGTCTACTGACTATATATCAACTGTATACATACTGGCTCCCTGCTTGAAAGGAACTCCACCTTTTGCTGCAAATATAACCAATAGGCCCCTTTGTTATTGTCTAAAGCAGGCAGTGTATGGTTATGTCAAAAGAAAAACTATAAACAAATTTACTAGAATTTACTTGAGCAACAAATGATTCATGAACAGGAGAGGTTCAGTGCTCCACAGAAAATGGAAGTGGGGTGCCGACACAGGCTGATTGGTGACAGCTTGGCATTTACCTTATATGGACATGGTCTGATCACTTAGCACCCTGTGATTGGCTGAATGAAACTCGGCTGCTGCAATTGGCTGAGACTCAGCTACTTGCTACAAGAATATACTCTCAGCTAGATTGCAATTTGTCTACATCCTAAGTTAGGTTGCAGTTTACCACTTAGGAATTCAAAGTGTAGAGGCAGCAGCTTTAGGCCAAATTTAATTTAATTTAACAATTCCCCCATTTTGGTCAGCATCTCAATTTTGAGAGATTGACCAAAATCTTGGGCACAGATGCCACTCTCTGTCACCATCATAATGGACTTGGTTAGTCTCAGTGTGGAATTTACAATTCTCAACGTCAGTCAGCTGACTTTTCCTTATGTTCTCTTTATGTTTTTGTTATTCTAATCATAGCGAAGCTACCTGAGAGCATTTAAGACTCTTCATTGGCCAGGTGTGGTGGCTTATGCCTGTAATCCCAGCACTTTGGGAGGCCGAGGCAGGCAGATCACTTGAGGTCAGGAGTTCAGAACCAGCCTGGCCACCATGGTGAAACCCCGCTCTACTAAAAAAATGCAAAAATTAGGTGGGCATGGTTGCACTTGCCTGTAGTCCCAGCTACTCAGGAGGCCAAGGCCCAAGAATCACTTGAGCCCAGGAGGCGGAGGTTGCAGTGAGCCGCGATCGCACCACTGCACTCCAGCTTGGGTGACAGAGGGAGACTCTGTCTCAAAAAAATAAAAAATAAAAAAGACTCTTGAGTGGATACGGCGCACCAAGGAGACTATTGTGATGGCTGTCAGGAGGATAATACTAGGAGACTGAAGAAACCTCTTTAACAGGAGCCCCCATGAATCAAACTGATCAAATATATCCAAAATGAGCCAGAAGAAGAGTCTACTTATTTTAGCCAAGTACCTTATCTGTTAATTTCTTACAACTGTATTTCTACAATACCAGACCTATTTATCTATTATAAGTTAGCTATCACACACAGGTGTTAACTATTGTACACATTCCCCTTGGTTCAGCCAACAGGTAGTCCAAAGCCATTATGTGATCTAAAACAACTCTAGTAGGAGAACTGGAAGAAGTTTGCTGGGAAGTGATAGCCTTTGCAGTTGAGTTAGCTATTGTAGCTAATATTTGGGCAGATTTCTAATCATAAATTCATTTATTGAATTTTGCCAAGCCACAGAAGGAGCATTCTACCAAAAGAAATGGGTACAAAACCCATTTAGAAGGGTTTGTATCTGCTTGTGAATTCCTCTTTACTCCATAATAAAAACTAAGGGGTGTAGACCAAGGTTTGGCTTCCAGTTGGTTATGGAGTGATGGTGCTATGATTAGAATTCTTAATCCAAATTGGCCCCTTATTTTTCACTTATTGAGACATGGAGTTGCCCACACTTATGATTGGTTATTAAATCCTCCACAGATAAAATATATCCTGGAAGGGCACAGCAGACAATTCCCTGTGGAATGTCTTATTTCTTAGGCGTTATCAGTAGGGAAGCACTAGTAATATTTGTCTAAGGTTCCATTATTGAATTATTGCATGATTGGAGGATATTGACAAGTACGGAATTAGGGTTATAAATTTGTCTACACACTGTTGATTTTTTTTTTTGTTTTCTTATTCAATTTCTAGTCTAATTTCACTGCAAAACTTCCTCACTATAGGTTTTGCCTACTCTTAGATTTAAACAAGAAATCTGAATGTAAGACTTTAAGAACCTAAAGGAGCAGTTGTACACCTTGAGCAATAGTCACAGTTGGAATATCAGTGAAATTTGTCACAGAGTGAACTTTACAGTGACCTTAGAGAATCTCTAAAATCATGTAAGGTTTAACATGACATATCCAGTATTCACTTAAGCTCCCTGTGGAAGCTATTGGTTATGCTTAATTATCTCATTATCATATAATGTATAAATCAAAAAGAAACAGAAAATACAACAAAAGGGACAAAGTTTTCATGACAGCAGAGAAGTCTTGATAATAATACTGGAAGCTTTAAGGAGTCAGGAAGGGCCGGTTATCTGTCCAGACTCTCTGTGAGTCCAAATTTAACACTGAATTTACATGCTCCTAAATACCAGTTTTTTTTCTCCAACTCAGATGCACAACATTGTTTATTAAATAGGCTATCATAGGTAATCTGGATTAATCTTATGGAGTTCTCAAGTTGCATATCTTAACAGTTTCAGTACGGGATGACTTAGCATGAAAATCCACCAAGGCATTTCTATGGTGTTCAATTAATTATTGTTCCCCTTGATGTTAGGTTAGCAATTTTATGAGCCAATCAATTTCTTCATTAGCGTTCTGAGAATTTTTCCATAGTCGAATGGTATGATCAAGTTTCTAGGAATATCATGCAATTTCTGGAACACATATTACTAACACATTCATGCAAATGTAACCTCAAGGAGGTTTAGGATTACTTATTATTTCACAATGCTTCCCATATAATTTAATATCTTAAATAAGCCCAGTTAGTTTAATGTCTTTTTTTTTTTTTTTTTTTTTTTTTTTGAGACAGGGTCTCACTCTGTTGCCCAGGCTGTGGAGCACAGTGGCGCTGTCATGGCTCACTGCAGCCTCAACTTCCTGGGATCAAGCAATGCTCCCACCTTGGCCTCTCAAAGTGCTGGAACTACAGATGTGAGCCCCTGCACCTAGAAAGAGATTCCCTTTGTATAAACAGAGAGTCTTTTGAGATGTTCCAAGAGCCCATGTGCAAAATACCAAAGCTAATTCAAGATCAAGAAAAATATTTAATTTAGAATTTGATATTGGGAAGTTTGTCAGAAATCAAGAGTTTAAAACCCTTGATCAAAACAGGATCAAGGCTGCATGTGGTGGCTCACACCTGTAATTCCAGCACTTTAGAAGGCTGAGGTAGGAGGATTGCCTGAGCAACATGGCAAAACTCTGTTTCTACCAAAAATACAAAAAATTAGCCAGGCGTGGTGGCACATGCCTATAGTCCCAGCTACTCAAGAGGCTGAGATGGGAGGATCACCTGAGCCTGGGAAGTTGAGGTTGCAGTGAGTTGTGATCATGCCACTGCACTCCAGCCTGAGTGACATTGTGAGACCCTGTCTCAAAAAAAGAAACAGAAAAATAAAACAACAAAAACCTAAACCAAAATAGGATCAGAGGTTACTGTAAAATTATAGTTGTCTTAGTCTGTCTTGTGCTGCTATAACAGAATACCTGAGATTGGGTAATTTATAAAGAACAGAGATTTATTTCTTGTATTTCTGGAGGCCAGGAGATCCAAGGTCAGAGGTCCACATCTGGCAAGAGCCCTCTTGCTGTGTCATTTTATGTTGGAAAGCAGAAGGGCAAGAGCGCATATGGTGTGGGGGGAGCCGGGACAACCTCATCCTTTTATCAGAAGCCCACTCCTGTGATAACAGCATTAATCATGCATGAGGGCAAAGCCTTCATGAACGAGTCACCTTTTAAGCGTTCCACCTCTCCACACCGTTGCATTGAGGATGCAAGTTTCTAACATATGGACTTTGGGGGACACATTCAAACCATAGCAATAGCCATTCATTTAACCATTTAACTGGAGTGATAATTAAAAGGCTTCAAAGGCAAATACCAAACGGTTTTTTAAAGTACACTCTATTAAAAACCTTAACTCTTAAACTGAGAGGACTCAGTTTTCTTAAATGTCAAAAGCCTACTAAAGACAACGTGAAGCATAGGAAAGTATTTTGGCAAACACAAAATCTTTGTTTCCTAGGCCAATTACCTAGAAAGTAAAGACAAACCTTTCATCTTTTCCTATTAAGAGCAGAACAATACTCCAAGAAAACTTTATTGTTTTAACACAGGGCACCAAATTCTAGTTTTGCATCAATGTACTTGTGATATTAATTAATGCTCAATATTTAGAGAAATTTATAATTTCCTTCTATTCTTAGCCAGCTTATTTACACATAAAATTTCTTTCACAAGTTTAATCTTCCATAAACCTCCTATCACATTCCTGTCCATTCAGCTTTTGTTTTGTTAGGACGGCCAACCTTCACCTGAGCATATTCCCATTCCCAGACTTCACACAGGTACCACTCTGCACCTGGAATGCCCTCCCTTTACCTCTTTGTTTCTCTATCTTGTTCTCCAAAATTTGGGTCATTCCTGGCCTCCTCCTGGAAGCTTTTCTAGACATCCCAGACTGAGTTTCAGGCCCTGCTCATTGCCTACCCTCAATTTCAGTTTTTGTTGCAGAGGACCACAGTGATCATTGATTAACTGTCTTTCTCCTCTCCTAGATCTGGCCTCTTCGGTGGCAGGGCCTGGGTCTGACTACCCTTTGGGTCTTCAGCACATGGCACTCTGCAGGGAATGACACTGTGCAGTAAGGGTTTACTAGCAAATCAAAGTCACTTTGGGTTGGACCTATGATTGGGGTGTGCAAGTGAATATTTAATTGCTTTCTGACTGTCTCATATGTTAATCTACTCTCCCCAGTCTGGTTGCCAGGGGCTCAGGGAGCATGTTTGGGGGTTCTCTGTATCCCTCTTTCCAACCTGGTTCCCAGGGGTGCAAGAAGCATGTTTGGGGATCTCTGCATCCTTTTTGTCCCCAGCACAGAGCAAGGCACTGGAAGGTTCTCAGTTCTCCAGTTGAATGTTTACAGTCTGAAAACACATTTAGCCTATCTTCGGGCCCTGGGGTGAAGTCTGCCGAGTTTTCTTGATCTGAGCCTGCTGTCTTAAACTCGACAGAAGACCCAGGAAATGAATTGTTTACTCCTAATTCAGTCATGAACTGATGTGATAATTATGCCTCTCAGCATTCCCAGCAACGCATTTTGCAGGCTACATAAATGAGAGGTGATGAGTAAAGGCGGTCCTTAGAGCCACATTTGCTGAATAGAAAGGGGGCGATTGCCTTAATATGTTTAGTCCAAGGAATCAATTAGCTACAAATTAGGGTTGAAGGGGCCTGGAATGTCTCTCGCTCTCTTTTTTTTTTTTTTTTTTTTTTTTTGAGATGTTGTTTCACTCTTGTTGCTCAGGCTGGAGTGCAATGCAATGGTGCAATCTTGGCTCACTGCAACCTCTGCCTCCTGGATTCATGTGATTCTCCTGCCTCAGCCTCCTGAGTAGCTGGGATTACAGGCATGTGCCACCATGCCCTGCTAATTTTGTATTTTCAGTAGAGACGGGGTTTCTGCATGTTGGTCAGGCTGGTCTGGAATTCCTTACCTCAGGTGATCTGCCCGCTTCAGCCTCCCCAAGTTCTGGGATTACAGGTATGAGCCACCACGCCCACACTGGAACATCTCTTCTCATCAGTCCTCTCTGAATAGAAGTTTCCTAGATAACAGCCTGGTCAGACCCCTGGGGCAGCTGTGCAGGGTGCTGGCTGCACAGCCTCCATTCCTGGAAATGTTCTCCTTTTCTTGAATACAATCCTGCCTCCCAGGGACATTTTCCCACCCCTCTCAGGTCTGCCCTCTGTCCTCTGCCCTGTTGTCCGTTGACAGCCCCGGTGATGCCTGCCATGTGGGGCTCCCTGCTGAGCCTGGCCCACGGGGATAGGGGCCAGACCTATACCATCTATTTGCTCTGCCATGTGTTCTGCGCTCTGAGAGGTGCTCCCTGTTGCTCCCTGTCCCAGACTCATTGCATCCTGGGTTCTGGTTCACTAAGTGAATGCCTGGGATGTTCTTCTGGCAGGTCATTCTCACTGGACACGGCAGTCCTGCTCATCCTTCCCCTTCATTTGTGCCACAGCCCCTCGTGATGAGCAGCTCCCAGACTGCTTCTACCCATCCGCTTCTGACTGGGGGTTATTGAGTTTTCTTTTAAAATTGCCTTTATCAGCCTTCTGCCATCAGTCATCACAAAGGTTTCTTCTGGTCTCATAGAAGATATGCATCACATTTTATTCTGAAATCAGATTTAACTCAAAATAACCACTATTGCCATCCTTAAATATGTACCATGTTTAACTGGCATTTTAAGTGCTTACTATGTGCTAAACAGAGCTTTAGACACCATAGCCCACTGAAGCCTTACCACAGCTCTATGAAATGGGGACCACTGTCATCCCGTTGCACAGATGGGGACAATGAAGCACAAGCATTTAAATAACTTGCCTTGAGTCACACAGCTAGTGAGTGGCACAGTTGAGATTCCAACCAGGCCAGCCAGCCCCTGAGTTTGAGATCTTAACCATTACTTTCTGTTGTTCCAAGGTGGCAGAGATGGTTCTCTGTTTCACTCATTCTCAACACTTAGAACAGTATCAAGTTCATCCTAGATACTCAGTAGGTATTTTTCCCATGAGAAATGGAAAAATGAGTGAATGAACGAGTATATTCTCCAACTCGGGGAGTCTCAAAGAAAGCATTCACCTAATGTTTAGATAGGTGGTTCTCAACTTCAAGCATGCATGAGAATCCCTCATACAGCTTGTTATAACTCATATTCTGGGTCCCCAACCCCAGAATTTCTGATCCACTAGGTCAAGTCTGAGAATTCTCATTTCTAAAAGTTGCCAGGTGCTGCCGAGGCTACTGGTTGGTGTACCTCATTTTGAGAAGCTCCTATTTGGGGTAAAATTCCATCATATTTTTGCAGCAGGAGTGGGAGCTGCAGTAAGAGGGCAGGAGCCAGTGACTCAGTGACCAGTGGTCTGTACAGTCCAGGCAGAGACAAGCCTGGGACTCAGATGCTCCTCTTCCCGCATCCTCCAGGACCAGCAGCCAGTGCCGGTCTGAGTCTCACAGTGACCAGGTCTCAACTGCAACTTCAGGTACAGAGTGAAGATTAAACCCTAATAAAAACTTTCCTTTGTAAATCACCAACCATACACTACGCATGAAGACACACACACACACACACACACACACACACACACACATATCTCAATGCATTTTTGCTGTAATGGCATATGTGTGACCCTAAACATCCTTGGTTCTTTAAGATTGCAAGTAAAAAAACACAGGACTTAGAGGAAAATAGTTAAAGCAAGCCACTCAAAATCTAGTAACCACAAAGCTGACAAAACCGACAAAAAATCAGTAATGAAAACACCAGCAGAGTATGTAGAATGTCACTGGTATGTGTACCAGCAACACAAGCAGTCTATTCTTTGCCACCTTAAGCCGTGGAATGTGTACGCCCTCTTTTGAGATTAGGTTGTGGAGACTGCTTTTTATCTAAATTAAAAATTGGATTGAGGGTGTAGCCGTCTTCATTAGCCCACTGTTTTACTACAGGAGGATTATCTCTACTCACAGCTACACCAAATAGCTTAACCTCATGGAAAGCCTAGTAGTTCTAGTAGCCTCTAAGCCAGCCACTTTGCAGTAAAGAAAGGCACTTCTGCAAATTGTCAGCTTTCATCTGAAGGCCTTTATATATTGCTGTGGCCATCTCTGTAATTGTGAGAAAGTTGCCCTCCTCGCCATTCCTTCAAAACATTCACGTGCTAAACCCAAATCTCATGAACCAACGCAACCTCCTGTATCATAACAGATGGGACTATTTCTGAGTTGGCAAAGCTCAGATTTGAACCCAGAGCTGACTGCAAAGCCCATGCACTTTCTCCTCTATTCTGCTGCCTTTTTTTAGAGGATAGATATGCAAAAACAAAGCCAGTGGACGTGTGCTGTAGTGGTGTGTTCGATAAAAAGTGGCCAGCAATGTGGCCACTCAGAAGTGCCTCTGCCTTGGATGGGAGCTGCTTGAGGGCCAGGATTGTGTAGTGACTCCTGTCTTCCCCAAAGGACCTAAAAAATGCCTCACACAGAGAAGTTGCTCAATACACATTTTATGAATGGAATTGTATTTGAATTAATAGTAATAAACACAAGCCAAACATAAAAGTCATTCTTTTAGGAAACAAATGTTATATTTTCTTTAATAGGTTGGGAGGTTGATGGGGATGGAGAACATATTTGACACTTTAGTCTGTGTCAGGCTTTCCCGGGTTGAGCCTGGAAATTACCTTGGTGCGTATAGTTCAGGAAGGTTTGCCAAGTCAGCCACACTCGGGCTATAGGAGCTGGGACACAGCCATGCTACACAATTTGTGGAATGCATATTCTGTTTTGACACTGCCTGTGCATATGTGTTGGGGAGGGACTGTGGGTGGGCCCTGGGGGCCAGGCTATGGAAGTCACAACAATGTGACAAGGTGTATTAGTCAGGGTTCTCTAGAGGGATAGAACTAATGGGATATATATATATATCTCGCCATCTGTGGTCTGAGGAGCAAGGAGAGCCAGTCCAAGTTCCAAAACTGAAGAACTTGGAGTCTGATGTTTGAGGGCAGAAAGCATCCAGCACAGGAGAAAGATGTAGGCTGGGAGGCTAGACCAGTCTCCCTTTTCACATTTTTCTTCCTGCATATATTCTAGCCATGCTGGCAGCTGATTAGATGGTGTCCACTCAGATTAAGGGTAGGTCTACTTTTCCCAGCCCACTGACTCATATGTTAATCCCCTTTGGCAGCACCCTCACAGACACACCCAGGATGAATACTTTGTATCTTTCAATCCAATCAAGTTGACAGTCAGTATTAACCATCGCACGAGGGGTGTGTGGAGGTTGTGTAACCACCACTTGCAAACCTCCAAAGGGCTGCAGAGGGACACATATGCTCTGTTTGGCCCCAGGGGCAGGACAAAGCCCATGGATAGAGAATTCATCCAGTCCGTTCAGAGACCCATCTCACAGACCTGCCCTTGTTTCTAAGTTGTTTGTGTTTGTTCTGAGTTTCATGTTCGACTGACTCTTCAGTGAAACCACAAGGGCCTCAGGATCAAAACTGCTCCGTCAACCAGTGTTGGATTTGCAGCGGCCCCTGCAACATGAAAGTGCTGAGGGTATGGGCTTCAGAGTCAGACAAACTCCACGTGGATCTCAGCTCTGCAGACGCAGACTTGCTGCAGGACCACGGTCTCCGTGTGTCTCTAATTCTTGTTTGTAAAAAAGGATCATAAGCGATTTCACAGGGTTGTTTGTGAGCCTTAAGTGAGATAAAGAATTGTAGAAAGGGGCTGAGTACCTGGTCAAGCCCTGTAGGTGGCAAAAAGGGGTAAATGATAACAGTAGGCTTCCAGAACCTCTGATCTATTTCAAGACACACTGAAAGCAGAAAATAACCTTGTACATATTTCAATAGGCTGATTAATAAGTAGTCTAGAGAATACTGCCAGATCAGTTTGTTTCTTTTGCAGAGCCAGTGTTCCAAAATGACTTGTTGCAGGAGGTTGGGATGACTATTTGGGCATCTTTTGCTCAACTTTTAATTATAAAATCTGTCAGCAAAATGGAGAGATGTTTCTTTTAACGTTTCAACATCTTCCTTGCCCTCATCTGTATGCTAGATGTAGGTTCAAAAGTAAAGCAAAGGTGCTGTTAAGATATCTCTTGAGGGGATGTGTGTTTCCATCCATGGAACGTTCCTCACCTCCCCTCTTCATCATCCTCTGCGGAGATAGACAGAGAACGCTTGAGAGGAACACCACGGGAAGCCTTTACAGCCGGCACCGTGGAAATAGCCCCTCCGGGGAACGCGATGCGGCAGCACGGATAAACCTGTATTTGGAGTTTTTAGCAAGGCCCGGCAGGATGACTAACGCAGGAAGGTGCCAGTCAGGGAGCTGGCAGATGTCTCTTCAAAACAAGTGGAGCGTTCCCTCAAATATTTGCCTGTCAGCCTTGCGAAGGCGACCATTTTTAGCTCTTCAATAAATTGTCCCTTTGTAGCAGTAGCTGAGCCTTCTGACGTCATCCGCAGGAACCTTATTTGGTTTTGATGGGGAAGCATTTCAAGCTGAGAAATGCACATGCCTCCTCCCGGATGTGACATTCATCTGCTGAGCTCAGCCCACACACCTGTGCCTCTCGGCAAAGCCACATGCGCTGTCTCAGGCAGAGGTTGACAAACGGCAAGGCTGGCTGCTCTCAGTTGCTCTGTTATCTCCTTCCTGCTGCTGTGTCTTCGGGTTCCCCTCATTTTTTGTGCATTTGCAAATGTTGACAGGCTGGGTTGCTGAGGGTGCTTACCTCTGACGTGCACTCCTCCTGGCATTTTCTGAACATCACCATTCTGAAGTGTGTGCTCCGCAACACATGGGTGGAGATGAATGGGTATTCCATATTCAGTGATTGGAGGTAATGCTGGATTTATTCTCTGACATGAATTTTGTGATTGTAAATGTCACAGACTCACACTGTTTTTAAATATGTTTATGACTTCAGAGTCAATGGGAATTTGAATTTCAAGAGCTCGTTATTTCTCTTTCCAGGAAGGGGGAAACAAAACCCATGCAGACATAATAACATCTGCTGGGTTTATTTGGTGCCTGACATCAGTGATGTTGGATTTGAACTCTTCTCTAGCATTTATTCCCCCAATAAAAAAGGGGGGAGGGGTATGATCTGCTAAAGAAAGCACAAGTTTTGAGTTCTAGTCTTCCCACTTTGCCTGAGCACATGAGTGGCTCCTATGGTAATAAAAAAAAAATTGATTTTGCTGAAAATGAGCAATATGTTAACATTATGCATCAAATATCTTAGTTTAGTATCGAAATGAGTCTAGCCTTTATAAACCAGCATGCTAACTCTTTCCTCAGCTTCAGTTTAGGGGCTAATTGTAATTTTTAAAAACAGAATGACATCATCTCAGGCCTCTAGAATATGGAGTTAGAAACAGATGAAGAGACAAGGTCTCTCCCCAGTCCAAGCTCTGCCATTTGCTGATGCTACATCCTGGATAAAACCATGACTCTGCCCAAGCCTCACTGTAGTCGTCTATAAAATGGGTGCTGTGATTGCCAGTTCACTGGGCAGTCCCCAGGACTAAATGAGCTAGTGTGTGTGTGAAATCACTGAGCTTATAGGATTTGCTCCATAAACACATGTTGGGTTTAAACAGAGGAAATCTCACCATTGCGGTCTAGGCCAATTCAAAATTGTAGAGCCCTGCAGAGGGAGCGGGAGAGGAAGGAAAAGAGTGAAGGAGGGAGGGAGAGAGAGGGGGAAAAAGAGAAGGGAAAAGGGGATAGGAGAGAGACAGAGACAGAGAGAGGGACACCGGATTTTTCCTAAAAAATCCGAAGAAAGATATTTCCTCCAAAAGAAATACTTTACACAGAAATAAGACCATTTCAGATCACACAAGAATAACAGTATACATTTACTGAACACTTACTAAATACTGTATCCTATACATTTTCTCTAAAGAAGAATCTCCTAGTTCTCTACATGGCATGTGCTAAGCCTAACTTGCAAGTAAGACTCAAAGAATTTCTGAGAAATGTATGTTCAACCTTATTATGAATATATTATACCATTTAATGCTCAAAACAATCCTATTTAGTACAAGTATAATATTAAATGTATTTCACATACTTTTTCACTTCCTTTCTGGATTACTCGTGACTACTTTTTAGGTCACAATCAAGGTTAAGGTAGAAGCATCTGCCCCAAGGACCGCATCTAGCATATCCACCAGGGCCTTGTAGGATTCCTGCTGAATTTGCCTTTGGATTACTGCAGACTCTTCTGCAATTAAAAAATAATAGTCCTTCCTGTTTGAATAGTGTTGCTTTATATTTATCAAATGCTTTCCTGTATAAAATTTTATATAACCCTGAACAAAACCCTGTGAGGTGGATATTAATCTCATTTGCAAATGAGAAGCATGAGAACCATGGGAGTTAAATGACTTGTTTAAGGTCACCAAGTGGTAACACTCGGATTTGAACCACAGTTATCTGATTTGGTGTCCACTTTTCCTACAAACCACCCCAAACTTAGGGTTGTCAACCAATAACCCATATATTATGCTCACAGACCCTGTGGGTCAGGAATTTGGAAAGGTCATGGTGCCATCTGTTTCTGTTCCATGTTGTCTGGAGCCTCTTCTGGGATGACTGAAAGGATGGGGTGACTTGGCAACTGGAAGCTAGAATTATCTGAAAGCTTGTCACTCACTTGTCTCATGGTTGAGGAGGGCTATTCACTGGAACTTCAGTGAGGACTGTTGGTCAGGGCACTTACCCGTGGCCTCTCTATGTGGCTACTTGGGCTTCCTCACAACATGGTGGTTGGGTGCCAAGAGTAAGTGTCCTAAATTGATGTAGGCAGAAGTTGTGTCACCTTTACAACCTAGCCTTGGAAGTCATATAGCATTACTTCCACCATAGTCACCAACCTACCCACATTTATGGGGAGGGAAATAGATTTCACCTTTCTGTGGGAAGAATGTCAAAGTCACATTAGAAGAGCAGATGGGATGGAAGATGTTACTGTGGCCGTATTTGAGAATACAACCTGTTACCAACTACTGTACACTCTACTGAAGGAAACAGGCCTGCCTTATTGATTTCAGGGGACTGCTTTAGGAGAGGTTTTCTGGGAGGAAAAATGCAATCAATGTCCTTGGTGCCTCTCTCGTATCTTCTATTCTCAGATGAAGGACTACTGGGGGAGGTGAGGGACCCTTGTTCAGTTTGCTAGGGCATGGTTTCTCTTATGTTCTAACTTCATAACTGAGACCAGTAAATGGTGATTACAGCAGGAAGCAGGATTTTCTGGCTTCTAAAATATATTATTCTTGTTAATTTCATAAAGGATTTGAGGTGGTTTTTATATAGTGTGTACATACATGCACGCACACACACATACACAGACACACACACACCATACACTAAGACCACAGAAGATAGAGGCAGAAAGTAAAAAGCAGTAACTCATATTAAAATCACATTTACTATCCTAAAATCACACTTAAACAGCAATTGAATACCAGGTTAAACTCTGAGCTTCCTGGAAGACAATGCAAAAAGGGCCAAGACTATTTGTGAAATCAAGGGGTCTTAAGTGCTTTTCTATTCCCCGTGATTTCTCTAAGCACTGAAGGCAGCAGACCATTCCTTTCTTCCTTGTAGTTTTTAAAGGCTTCTTACTTTTTATTAAAAAAGATGATAATGGGCTGTGTTAGTGACATTTCGAAGGAAAAAAGTAAATTGGAGATGCACACTTGGGGTCACTGTCAGTCTAGGGTTGGAGCCTCCCTGTGAGAGGCAAAATATTCTTCATTATCTTGCAGCTCCACTGGATTCTTTTACAAAATGCATGCTAGGGCACTGGAGCAGAACCCTTCCCACCTCCTACCTTCCCAGAACAAACAAAAAACAGCAGAAAACTTAAGATGTAAAAAAAAAATGTGTGTGACATCCCAAAGGCAAATGAGAACAAACAAAAAATGACCCTCTCTTTCTCTTTTTCTCCCAAGAAAAAGGTGACTTCTTGGAGCTGACTTCTTTGTTTCACACTGAGCTCACGAATGTGTCTTAATTATCCCACTCTTCATTCTTTACAGTGTCTAAATTCTCTTTATTATTTGAACGGGTCCAGTTCAGCCACTGCACAAAAGTGATACATTCAGAGTCTGAAGAAATTAGCCATGAAATGAGCATCTCTTGAATATTGGTTATTGCTTTTTTTTTTTTGCCCAGTTACTTAATCATTTGTTTGAAGACTCAAAGGTCTGTAGACTCCATCCTGAGGTCTGAATTTAGAGGAGAACAAGGAGACCGGTGTTCATTCGCAGGTGTGTGACCCAGGAGTCGGCCTCCAGGTCCTGGGCTCTTTGTCGCCGTGCCAGGCTGCTCCCCAGATAAAAGGGTTGTATGTGGACCGCACAGAGCTCAGGTCCTAGTGCAGAATAAAATGCTCTGTGAGTCATAACCATTGTGATTTTTTTCCATGAGGCTGATCTGAGGACATCACCTCTCTGCTTAAAATGCTTCATGGGCTCCCTTCCAAACATCATAACCCATCCTGCACCACCTAGACTCTGCACCACTTGGCCTCTGCTTACCTTTCCGGGACATCCTTGTGCTCCCTGCTGCAGCCTCACTAAACCTGTCTCTGATTCTAGCAGTTTCTGGGCTTTTTTTCCCCCCCTAGGAGAGAAGCAGCCCATGCTGTTTCCCCTGGATTTTTCTTTCTTTTGCTAGCTCTCCACCCGAGTGTTTCCTATCCTCTGCTCTCAGCTCTGGTGACCTCTGCCATGAAAACCTTATCCAATCTCAGATCTAGGTTAGGTCTGTCTACACAGGAGCTGCCACAGGGACTTGCTGGACCATTCTGTGAGTCTCTTGTATTATGTGTTGGAAAATGGAGAGTGCTGTTGGTGGTGGTGGCAGAAACTGGGCCCTGAGACTCATTTCGGGCTCTTGATGAGGAGAAGCAAAAAATCCTGCCATTTTAGCTGCACATGGTGACCTGTGCCTGTAGTCCCAGCTACTCAGTGTGCTGAGACAAGAGAGTTGCTTGAGTCCAAGAGTTTGAGACTGCAGTGAGCTGTGATGGCTCCACTGCACTCCAGCTTAGGTGACAGTGAAAGCCTGTTTCTCAAAACAATAAACAAAAACCTCCAACCCCCCTTTTCAAAGCTGTAAGCATACTTCTACCTCTAGGGGTAGAGAAGTAAAATTTCCCTGGGCAAAGACAATGCTTTTATTTTGAAGAGACCTCTCTTGAGAGGCTCTTTTGTTATAAAAATATAAAGTTAAGATCCTCCTTTCATCATTTTTTGGGAGGGAAAAACTGACGGTACCATTAACTTGAATGCAGATGTTTTCTTGGAAAAGTTTTTCTGCCTGGACTTGTAAATTGCAGGGTTCCGTTGAGTCCGAGCTATGTTCTAATAAGACACATTTTTCTCACCTGGCATGATGTTTTGTGGCTCTGTTTGATTATAGAATGGACTGAATGCAACAGTTGGTTGACCTGGGAAAGGTGAATGTTCTTATTCACAGCAGTTTTCAGCAGACAATGAAGACTAAGACAGGCAGGAATTATCTCCATCTATTGCTAGAGAAGAGGCTGGAAACAATTTGACTATATTATTAATATACTAAATATGATTTTAACACTGACATATGTAGGATATCTAGACCCAGGCTGCTGAAACTGGTTAGTTTATTAAAAAAAAAACAAATTTCTTTCTCAAATTCTGAGACTTGGAAAGTCCAAGGCGAAGGCAGGTTTGATACCTGTATGAGGATCTGTTTTCTGACTCAGGGACCGTGCCTTCTTGCTTTGTCGTCCCATGGTGGAGAGGACAAGGAGTGTCTCTCAGGCCTCTTTGGCAAGGGCACTGTATTAATCTGTTCTCATACTCATATCAAGAACTACCTGAGACTAGGTAATTTATGAAGAAAAGAGGTTTAATTGACTCACAGTTTCACATGGCTGGGGAGGAGTCAGGAAGCTTACAATCATGGCAGAAGGTGAAGGAGAAGCAAGGCACATCTTACATGGCAGCAGGAGAGAGGGAGTGAAGGAGGAACTGCCGCACACTTTTAAACCATTAGATTTCGTGAGAATTCATTCATTGTCAAGAGAACAGCATGGGGGAACCAACCCCATGATCCAATCACCTCCCACCAGGTCCCTCCTTTGACATGTGGGGATTACAATTCAGGATGAGATTTGGGTGGGGACACAGAGCCAAACCATATCAGGCACTAAACCCATGTCTCCCTGACCTGATCAGCTGCCAAAGGGCCCACCTCCTAATACCATCACCATGGGGGTGAAGACTTCAACATATTAATTTGGCAGGGGACACAAACATTCATACCAAAACACCAGTGGTTGACAAGTTATGGCTTGGACCAAATCCAGCCCTCTGCCGAACTTCTTATAAATAAAGTTTTATTAGAGCCCAGCCACATTCATCCATTGACCTATTGTCTATCGCCATTTTCAGGCTACAACAGAACACTTGAAAAGTTGCAACAGAGACTGTGTGGCCCACAGCGTATTTACTATATGGCCCTTTCCAGGGGAAATTTGCCATTTCGTAAGGACCGTATAGGCTTCGATATGACTGTCCCATTGGGAGTTACAGTCTGTGGGTGGCAAGGGCGTCACCCTAATAAAAGAATACACTCTCATGAACAGCTGAGCCAATAAGAGGATTTGCCTGAGCTGGAAATGAGAGTGGAAAGATAGGCTCTAGGGAGAGACGGGAATCTTCCTGCTCTCTCTGGTCCTAAAATACACGGCTTTTGGACTGTCTGGCTCTTCCTTCAGGTTTGTGGAGACCACAAAGGATAGAGGTGTTGCCCCTTGACCTGAGAATGGTGTGTGGTGTTGGCGCTTTCCCTCTTGCGTCTGTGTGTACCCTTGCTGCACAGCAAGCTTCTCCAACCTGCAGCCCACAGGCTGCATGCAGCCTAGGACAGCTTTGAAGGTGACCCAAAACAAATTCGTCAACTGTCTTAAACTATTATGAGATTTTTGTGTGTGTGATTTTTTTTTTTTTTTTAGCTCATCAGCTATTGTTAGTGTTAGTATATTTTATGTGTGGCCCAAGACAATTCTTCTTTTTTCAGTGTTTCCCAGGGAAGCCAAAAGATTGGACACCCCTGCTTTATGGAGATGGTGTATTTCTATGGCCTGCAGTGGTGGGAGGGGGGAGTTACAGTCTCTTTGAAAGAAGAGTCTCTTCCCACTTAGAGTGAGAACAGAAAGCAGCAACTCCACTACCCAGAATCACAAAGCTTCAGTGGTTCCTGGATAACTGTGAGAAACCCGCCAACCTTCCCTCCATGCTCAGCTCACTCCTCTTCACAGCCCCCACCCCAACCCCACCCCACTGCTCACTCCTCTGTGTACTGAGCAGCAGGGCAGGAAAGGCCTCTTTGTTGGCTACTGCACCTTGAGCTTCCACTGCGCCCCAAGCACGGGTGCCCACTCACTGCCTGATGACTGAGTGCCACCAGTGAGCCACCTCGTGCCAAGACTGCATCACAGAAGCAGCTGGCTCATCTGCCTGGGGTACTGTCAGAGTTCAGTAAGTGGTAGCAATGATTCATTTCAAACTCACTCTGCTTCCCAGGAATAGATAAGCAAAATGCAGAACAACTTTAAGTCATCCTTGGTGAAACCCAAGTCTCATTGCAGCCTCACCCAGGCCACCTTGAAGAAGCAAACGTCACTGTCCCCTCCTTAACTTGAAAAAGTCACCTTAGGAAATCTATTACGTAAGAGCCCCGATGGAGAAATCTTTTATGATTATACTTTATGCTGACAACAGCTCTAAATTAGAGGGTGCAGCTGACTGGAATGAGCTTAATTCTCCATACAAATGTGGGCTCTTGGAAAGAAATTTCTTTTTTCAGGTCTAAAATCTATTTTATCTCCCCTAATTACGAGAATATGTAAAGCAAGAGGGGGGAATAGCATTCCATTTGCCATAAAAAGCAAACCTGGTAGTTTATAAGACCACACTTTCCAAACAAGCTCCGACCCATTAAAGGGTATCATACATAATTCAGGAGCCACTTGTTACTGCGTGTATCATGCAAATTCTCTCAAATTACATTTGGAAAAAATGAGGTTCATCTTCTAGCTTTAAATAGACTATTAAGAAAGGGGTAGATATACAAGCCATAAGGAAGCAAATGATTTAAGTAGCTTAAATCAAGGGAGACCTTGAATGAAAGAGTGAACACCCCTCAATTCTGAGCACTATGTTAAAATAGAATCCAACAGGTGACAAGTTGCATTTCGGACTGTCTGCTGTACAAAGAGGTCAGCTTTCATCAATAGTGAACATCTTTCCTTTCTGGGCACTTTTATTTCTGAGATCATCTGGATCATCTTGCCTCCTGGGAGGTTCTCTTCTTGAACTTTGGAGGGGTGTGTGTGTGTGTGTGTGTGTGTGTGTGTGTGGTGTGTGTAACAGAGAGAGAGAGAGAGTCTTAGTTTGTTTAGGCTGCTGTAACAAAAATACCATAGACTAGGTGGCTTAAAAACGTCAGAATTTTGTTTCTGGTGGTTCTGGAAGCTGGAAGTCTGAAGTCTCAGGCTGCCAGCATGTTTGTGTGCTGTGAGAGCCTTCCTCCAGGTTGCATACTGCTGAGTTCTCACTGTTTCCTCACAGGGCAGAAAGGAGGTGAGGGAGCTCTTTGGGGTGTCTTTTGTAAGAGCTTAATCCCATAGTGAGTGCTTCAGCCTCATCATCTTATCACCCCACCCCGCCAAATCCCCACCTCCTTATTCTGTCACACTGGAGGTTACATTTCAACATGTGAATTTGGGGAGGGACATAAACTTCCATTTCATTGCAGAGAGAGAGAGAGAGAGAGAAATGTTCATGTATGTGCATAGTAAGGACAGAGTAGCAGGCGGTGGGGCATGGAGGTGAGAATGTCTACCAGTCCCCAAGGGATTGTTGAAATCACAGACAGATGTTGTCTGAAAAGTCTAAAGGCTGATCCCTTCCAATTCATCCTCTACATTCATAAAGAGTGATCAAACAGGAAGATCTTTTCCTTCCTGAAACAGAAATAACCATGGCTCACTTGAGAAAGTAATATATACTTTTTTTAAAATTTAGTCCATATGTAATTAAAAATACACACACACACATTATATCTATCAAAAAATGGAGACCTACTAGCCACATTGTTTTGTAACCTGCTAAATGCAACTGGAGTTTCCTATTCCTTCGAATCCTCCAGTAGTTCCCCATTGCCTAAGAAGTCAAACACAACTGCCCATTGTAGCATCAACTACCTTCATTGCTAGGTCAGACTCAATTTCCCATTTTATCTTCCAAAGCTACTGTACCTATATGCTGTGGTCCAGCCAAGTGACTAGATTGCTAAATTTCTTAGACACAAGACAGTTTCCCAGCTTCTCACCTTTGCTAATGCTGTTGTATCTACCTAAATAGCCTCCTCTCAACTCCAAATATTCAGATATATTTCATCTCTAAGACTCTCTCACCTGCCACTTGCTGCAGGAAGCCTTTCTTCATTTCACTTTCCTGCCCCCACCCTGCTATGTCCTTCCAAATGGATCTTCTTCCCTCTTCTTGAAAACCTCATGTACACGTCCAGGAGTCAACAGACCAACAAGTTTCTCCCTCTTCTGGTTCCTCCATGAGGCTGTGAACTTCCCCAGGACAGGATATGTTTCTTGTTTGTATCTTTAAACACATAAGCACCAGCACAAGAACTGGTGCATACAGTAGGCCTTAATCACTGAACTGATGGAGCAGACACACTTGAATTTAAATAGATCGCAATTTAAAACACAAGATGCACTATATTTCTTGAGAAAAGATGGTGAAATATTTTTGATAACATTTCTTATTGTGAATATGTGTTTTCTTATTGTACATGATTTAGAAAATAGCACAAACTGTAAAGTGTTATTTAAAAATAATTTGTGACCTCACTATCCAGACACAACCATGGCTAACAATTTTCTCCTAGTATTTTTTTTTAAGTGTGTTTATATGTGTATATAGTTTCCTATCTTCCTGTTTAAAAAAAATTATCAAAAAGAAGCTCTAATCATTAAAAGTTCTGTTGAGTTGCTGACTTTTTTTTTTTTTTTTTTTTTTTTTTTTTTG
>NC_045448.1:14812657-14833395 GCF_002776525.5 Piliocolobus tephrosceles | reverse complement strand
TTTTTGAGATGGAGTCTCGCTCTGTCGCCCAGGCTGGAGTGCAGTGGTGGGATCTCAGCTCACTGCAAGCTCCGCCTCCCGGGTTTACGCCATTCTCCTGCCTCAGCCTCCCGAGTAGCTGAGACTACAGGCGCCCGCCACCTTGCCCGGCTAGTTTTTTGTATTTTTTTAGTAGAGATGGGGTTTCACCGTGTTAGCCAGGATGGTCTCGATCTCCTGACCTCGTGATCCGCCCGTCTCGGCCTCCCAAAGTGCTGGGATTACAGGCTCGAGCCACCGCACACGGCCGAGTTGCTGACTTTTAAAAATAATTTTTTTTTAGAGCAGTTTTAGGTTCACAAAAAAAATTGAGAAGAAAGAACAGACAGTACCCGTTTACCCCCGCCCCACCCCATGGACTCCTCCACTAGCGACACACTGCACAACATTTGCTACAATTTGGTACATTTGTTACAACTGAGAGCCTACATCGACACATCCTTATATCCCAAAATCCATAGTTTTTATTAGCAGGCCATTCTTGTTGATGTATATTGTATGGATTTGTGCAAATGTATGGCATGTATCCACTGTTATCATATCACACGAGTAGTTTTACTGCCCCCACAAAACCCACTGCCCTTAAAAATCCTCCACCTACTCATTTCTTCCTCCCCCTTACCCCTGGCAACCACTGATCTTTTTACTTTCTCTATAGGTTTTTTCCAGAATGTCATATAGTTGGAATTGTACAATATGTAGCTTTAAAGATTGGCCTCTTTCACTTAGTAATATGTCCATAAATGTCCTCCATGTCTTCATGGCTTGATAGTTCATTTCTATTTAGCACTGAATAATATACCGCATTTTATTTATCCACTCACCTAGTGAAGGACACCTCGGTTGCCTCCAAGTTTTGGCTGTTATGAATAAAGCCGCTATAAACATTCATGTACAGGTTTTTGTGTGGACCTAAGTTTTTAACTAATTTGGGTAAATACCAAGGAAGATGATATAGTTTAAATATATATCTCAGCCAAATATCATGTTGAAATATGATCCCCGATGTTGAAGGTGGGCCTAGTGGGAGGTGTTTGGGTCACGGGGTGGATCCCTCGTTGGTGCTGTCCTAGTGAGTTCTTGCATGATCTGGTAATTTGAAAGTGTGTGGTACCTTCCCCTCCCTTGCTCCTGCTCTCCCCATGTGATGTGCCTGCTGCCGCTTCACTTTTCTGAATAAGTAAAAGCTCCCTGTAGGCCTTCCCAGAAGCTGAGCATGTGTCAGGGCCATGCTTGTACATCCTGCAGAACTGTGAGCCAATTAAACTGCTTTTCTTTATAAATTACCAGTTTCAGGTATTTCTTTATGGCAATGCAAGAATTGCTTCATACAAAGGAGTTGCTAACTTTCTGCTATTAGCCTTATTTCCCTCATAGTTAAAGAGTTAAAGAAGAAAAGAATTCCTGCTTACCATCTCTAATGTTTTGTGATTTTATAAAAACATTCATATACCTCCTATTTGAACTTCATTGTAGATTGAGAAGCATACAACATGGAGAAATTAAGGCTCAGAGAGTGAAGTAAAGAACTCAGAGTCACAGAGCTAGGATGAAGCAGAGACGCAACTCAAATTCAGTTCTAAATGCACCAAAAACCATTTCGTCAGAGCTGCTTCATAGTAATAGAGGTCGCAGAAGGAATAAAAGCAGTATAGTCTGGTTCTCCTCCTGGAGAAACTCAAAGGGAAGAAGTTAGATTTCAGCTTGATATCAGGAAATTGCATATGAGGAGGTTGGAAAGGTCTTTGAAAGTCACTCATTTAAAATTTTTTAAAAATTTATATATACTGAACACCTGCTCGGAGATTACATGTCAGGCACTGCCACAGAGTTGTGAATTCAGAGATTAATTAGAGTCAGAATTCAAGAACTTCATATTGGAATGCAGTGGAATCCTTACTTGAAAGCTCTTTAGTATAAAAAGGGTTTGTGTATAATATGTATTTATTCATATGCATGGAATACTGTATTATATATTGTGTTCACTATCAAACATAATAAAAACTATCAAGTTTAGAAAGATGAGACAGGCAATTAATATACATGAAGGTTCTAGTATTTTCTTTGTGCTCTCTGATGTCTCATGGAGACACGTACCACTGTGGAGCCCACTGATCTAGAAATTAAGAAGACACAGAAGTCAGCACAGGACACAGTATGGGAAGAGAGAGGCTGGCCCCCTGAGGATGGGAGGGGTCAAGGGAATGGCTTAGCAGAGACTTCAAGAAGAGATGATCCCCACACTGAAGAATAACAAGACTCTCATCTATGTTCCAGGATCAGAAAGGTAGCATGGCATGGTGGAAAGAGTTGAGAAGCAGAGGACAAGGGTCAGCTCTCCAATTTGGGGGCCCTGTGGCCCTGCCCAAGTCACTGTCCTTTCTTTCTTTTCTTTCTTTTCTTTCCCTCCCTTCCCTCTCTCCCTCCCTCCCTCCCTCCCTCCCTTTCTCTTCCTTCCTTCCTTCCTTCCTTCCTTCCTTCCTTCCTTCCTTCCTTCCTTCCTTCCTTCCTTCCTTCTTTCTTTCTTTCTTTCTTTCTCTCTTTCTCTCTTTCTTTCTCCTTTTGAGATGGAGTCTCGCTCTGTCGCCCAGGCTGGAGTGCAGTGGCTGGATCTCGGCTCACTGCAAGCTCTGCCTCCTGGCCTCACGCCATTCTCCTGCCTCAGCCTCCAGAGTCGCTGGGACTACAGGTGCCCGCCACCTCACCTGGCTAGTTTTTTGTATTTTTTAGTAGAGACGGGGTTTCACCATGTTAGCCAGGATGGTCTCGATCTCCTGACCTTGTGATCCACCCGTCTCGGCCTCCCAAAGTGCTGGGATTACAGGCTTGAGCCACTGCACCCCGCCCTCACTGTCCTTTCTAAAGCTCATATTCTCCAGTGTTCATTGGAGGTAATAAGATGTACCTCCAAGAGTTGTTGCAAAAATGAGACAGGCTTGGCCAAAGTGCCCCATTGACTGTGTAGGGCTCTGCAGGGCTGTCTTCTTATTTTCAGATGTTTGGTACCTGCCCCTTGGTACCTGGGTACCTGCCATCTGTACCACATGCTGTGTAGAGGGTAAATGTTCATTGACAATGGTGAATAGAGAAAAATATTAATAATAAAAAAGCATGGTTTGACCCAAATGTCCATGAATCAACAAAATATGAATGAATAATAAGCAAAATGTGATATCCTTACAATGGAATATTATCCAGCCGTAAAATGAATGAAGTATGATACATAGTTCAACATGGATAAACCCTGAAGACATTATGCTATGTGTAAGAAGCCAGCCACAAAAGGCCACATCTTCTATAATTGAATTCATAGGAAGTGTCCAGAATAGGCAAATCTGTACTGACAAAGACCGCTAGGTAGTTGGCAGGGGTTGACTTGTGACTAGTTAACGGGTAGAGGGTTTCCTTTTGGGATGATGGAAATGATCTGAAACCAGATGGTAGTGAGGGCTGCACAACATGAATGTATAAAATGCTGCTAAAGGCAAATTTTATATTATGTATATTTTACCATACAAATAACGAGCAATGTCTGAGCACTTACTGTATGAGGTGCTGTGAGGACACATCTTGCCTTCACTCCTGGGAAATGTGTGGTCACGATGTGTGAAGCAATACAGGCTGAAAGTAACTGCATTCAAAGAGCTGCTGAGATGAGAGGCGAACTCATGAGAGCTCAAAGGAGGCAGAGGTCAGTTTCACTGGTGAAATGTACCCAGACAACTGGTCAGGAACTGAGCCAGGCTCTGAGAATGTCCAGGTGGTTAAAAAGAGTTTGGGCAGGAAAGGCATTTTAGAAAAGGAAGGGCTTGAATTGGACCCCGAAAGGAGGGAGGGATTTGAATGGGCACAGAGTGGGTCAAACTGTGTGCATGCAGGCACGGGAGCCCCATATCTGCTGAGGGGAGAGGATATGAAATGCCTGGCCTGTAGCTTTGGGACAGGGCAGGGATGCTGGCAGATAAGGGAGGCAGGGGCATCGAGGAGAAGACTCTGATGCCTCCTTTCTTTCCGGTGACTGTCCTGAGCCCCCATTCTCTACTGTAGCGCAGCCTGAATAGTAAAAGGAGGAGCACAGTGAGCCTTGGAATTTGTTCCTGAAGAATTTCCTCTGAGCTACTTCAGCTGCCAGCTCGGAGAGAGAAGCTTGGTGGTTGAGTGATCAATAAACCGAACAAGGCCACGTGCAACAGGGGAGTTTAAAGGAGGTAATTAAACAAACTTCTCATGCAAGCACCCTTACGGGGATTAATTGAGATTTAAATAATTAAGCCTCACTGGGTAGGCTAGAGGAGAAATACAAATGAAGAAGAGTGTTGCTGATGGCACTGAGGCCTGACCTGTGGCAGCCTGAGAGCTGCTGCGCAGGCACCAGCTGGGAAGGGAGGCAGTGGAGGCAGGGCCCGCCCATGAGCGCCCAGCCCCCTGCTCAAACCAGCAGCTCCTGTGTCCAGAGAACCTTGGCAGCACACATTTCCTGGGCCCGTTCCCTCTGTCTCCACAGTCACTTTTGAATCTGTCCTCCTGACTCCAAAGGCTACGCCCTGGTGCGCGACTTCGTCGTCTTTCTGTGGGATTCCTGTGACTGTCTCCTGGCCAGTTACCCACTTTACTCCCTCAGCCTTGCAAGAATTTAGCTTCCTGGAACACAGCCCCAGTTGCCCCGCCAAGTTTTGCCTCAGTCTGGCCTTCACAGTCCTCTCCAATGTGTCCCCAGTGACTTTTCCAACTTTATTTCCCATTCGCCCTAGGCCTTTTGCTCCTGTACAAGTGAGCTCCCTGATCCCACATTTCCCCTGCAGCCTCCTGCCTCCCTGCTATTGCACACCCTGGATAATATTCCCCTTTCCATAAGGCACACCCTGATCTCCCCTGACTAGACATGATCGTGGCCTACTTTGTAGGATATTTGTTTATGTGTGTGTCTCATCTCTTCTCAGATTTCCAGTTGCTTTGGCGAGATCGTACCTGCTTCACACCCTGAACTGTGAATGTCTTGTGATGGCTGTGTTTAAGAAAGAGGCCCGATCCCTTAGCCTAAACCCTGGAGAACAGATGTGCTTTGGAATTTAGAATTTGTCAGATCTTGGAAAGGTATTATGATGCATCTGTTCCATATCATGTAACAGCCCCAGTAGGTCTGGGGTAGTCCCCTGCTGTCAATCGCATTAATAATTCTGCTGCAAAAGTAAGGATATTAGCATTAAAAGGGATAATTAAAGGCAGTACTTAGTTCAGGCCAGGTTTTGACCAAATAAGTTGAGAAAAACTCAATTTGTTGTGCTTTTTTTAATTTTGAAATTGAGGATAAGGGATTGTGGACCTGTGTTCCCTTAGGAATTCCCTTGGGTTTCCTGCAGGGATGCTGCTGGAGAGAACAAAGAGCTTGTTTATACACTTTCCCTGCAGACTGCAGAGTACTTCAAACTTAGCTTACATCAAATAGATCTAACTATAAGTAGAGAGAGTTTAGCTGAATGGCGAATTGGAATTGTAAAGGTGTATATAACGTCTTAGTGACCCCAAGAATCCCTCATAGAGTCACCCTACATTGCTCATGTGCCCATCGGAGGTGGGGTCAGGGGCTCAGGTGCACAGGGCAGTGCTGCAGCTCTAGCATGTGATTTGAACCCAGTCTTGGGGGCCACATCTTCAAGCTATTTAGGCCGTTCCCCTTCAACACCACATTTATGATCAGCTTTGTCTGATAATACAGCCATTACACTTTAAAGAGCAAGCAGTCTGGAAAGGTTAGATAAAAGGGTAGGCGTGAGTGATTAAAAGAAAAAATACAAGTCCCTGGGTGAGACAGTAGAGATGTCGGTTTAGGTCTTAAAAGAAGAACAGCCTTAATATCGAGGAATCCTTACTGGGCCCAGGTAACCTAGATACCACCTCTCAATGAAAATATAGATCTGTTTCCTTGCCAGGCCTCAGTAGCTTTCAAATCACAGCTTCTTGGATTTATTGCAGGTCATTAACTGCTGTGCTGCGACACAGGGAAGAAGGGAGAAGATTAAAGTAACAGCCAAGGCTGTTGAGAAAGAATCTGGCTGGTCTTTGTTGCTTGGAGTATGCTGTTAAATCATTATCACCTGTTAATTCTTGGTGTAACTTTGGGGTGGAAAATTATTATACAGATGGAAAAGATTTTTCAATTAAATCTAAGTCAGTGAGATTTTAAGCACCTAAGAGTTTGAGATGTGCTTCCTAGGGAGATTAGAACTTGGGTGAGCAAGGCCCTGAGGCAGGACCTGCTACGTAATTTGCAGTCCAGTGCAAAATGAAAACGATGGGCCCCTCTTTCAAAAATTAGTTCAATTTCAAGATGGTGAAATTGCAGAATATTAAACCAAGTGCAGGATCCTCTGAGCATGGGGCCCTCTGTGACTTCCTGGGCCACATAGCTGTGAGGCTGGCCTGAGGCTTTAGAGGGACCAAAGTGTAGTGAGAAAATCAAGGAGCTGTCTGCTGAGCTAGACAAACCTCAGTCAATTCTCAGTTTTGCGTGTTACTGGTTGTTTGACCTTGGGCAGGTGAGGAAGGTACCTCTATTTCCTCCTTTGTGAAATGGAGCTAAAAATACCAGTCCTATGGTGGTATTGTAAAGATGAAATGAAATCAAGTTTGTAGCATGCTTAGCAGAGTATATGATATCTAGTAAAAGCCCAATAAGTCTTAGTGTTTCATAGCAGTGTTGCTGGTGCCCTGCCATGGCCACCTGTCCCTCCTTAGTACCTACCAGCTGACTTCCAAATGTTGACACCTGCATTGCTAGGCTGATGGCTTTTATCTTGCTACTGACAGAGAAATAATCACCACCATTCTCCTTTGTCATCCCTCAACCACTGGCTGAGAGAGTGTGGAGTGTCAGTACCCCAGCTCCCTTGCCCCTTGGGTGAGGTACCTCTGATCTGTGTGTCTTACCAGGGATCTCAGAGTTTTCCCAGTGGTACTAAGCCTCATGTCCCCCTGAGAGGTAACTGGCATGACAACACATTCCTTAATGGCCACTTTCCCTTCCCTGTGTCTTTCGCATTCCTCTACCAGGGCTCCTGTATCAGTGTGTTTTCATACTGCTATAAAGGAATACCTGAGGTTGGGTAATTTCTAAAGAAAATAACTTTCATTGGCTCACGTTCTGCAAGCTGTACAACAAGCATGGCACTGGCAACCGCCTTGGGTGAGGGCCTCAGGAAGCTTACAATCATGGAGGAAGGCCACAGGGAGCCAGCATGTCACATGGAGAGAGCAGGAGCGAGAAACAGAGAAAGGGGAGGTGCCATGCTCTTTTATACAAGATCTCACATGAACTTAGAGTGAGAACTCACTCATCACCAAGAGGATGGTGCTAAGTCATTCATGAGCAATCTGCCTTGAGAATCCAAAACACCTCCCACCAGGCTCTACCTCCAACACTGGAAATTACATTTCAACATGAGATTTGAAGAAGACAGATATCGAAACCATATTATTCTGCCCCAGTCCCCAAAATCTTATGTCCTTCTCACATGGCAAAATATGATCATCCCTTCTCAATAGTGTCCCAAAATCTTATCTTGTTCCAGCATCAACTCGATCAAGAGCTCCAAGTTCTAAGTCCAAAGACCAAAGTCTCATCTGGAGATAAGTTCCTTCTACCTATGAGCCTGTGAAATGAAAACCAAATTACTTACTTCCAAGATACAATGGTGGTACAGGCATTGGGTAAACATTCCCATTCCAAAAGGGAGAAATTGGCCCAAAGAAAAAGGTAACAGGCCCAACGCAAGTCTGAAACGTATCAGGGCAGTCATTAAATCTTAAAGCTCCAAAATAATCTCCTTTGACTCCATGTCTCACATCCAGGGCACACCAGAGCAAGGGTTAGTGATATGGTTTGATTCTCTATCCTTGGTCAAATCTCATGTTCAGTTGTAATCCCTAGTCTTAGATGAGGCCTGGTGGAAGATGACTAGATCATGGGAGTGGATCCCTCATGAATGCTTTAGTACCATCCTCTTGGTACTGTCCTCATGATAATGAGTGAGTTCTTCTGAGATCTAGTCATTTAAAAGTGTATGACACCTCTCCCCTCTCTTCCTTGCTCTTGCTTTTGCCATGTGATGTGCCTGCTTCTGCTTCACCTTCTGCCATGATTGTAAGCTTCTTGAGGCCTCCCTAGAAGCTGATATCAGAACTGTGCTTCTGGTATAGCCTGCAGAGCTGTGAGCCAATTAAACTTCTTTTCTTTATAAATTACCCAGTATTAGGTATTTCTTTATAGCAGTGTGAGAACAGACTAATACAGGTGGGCTCCCAAGGCCTTGGGCAGCTCCACCCTGTGGCTTTGCAGCATATAGCCCATGTAGCTGCTCTAACAGGTTGGAGTTCAGTGCCTGCAGTTTTTCGATGCTGAGGTTGAAAGCTGCTGGGAGATCTACCATTCTTGGGTCTGGGAGGTGGCAGCCCCCTTCCCATAGCTCCACTAGGCAGTGCTCCAGTGGGAACTCTGTGTGTGGGCTGCAACCCCACATTTCCCCTCAGCACTGCCATAGTAGAGTATCCCTGTGGGAGCTCCACCCTTGCATCAGGCTTGGCCCTAAGGCTTTCTGATACATCCTCTGAAGTCTAGATGGAAGCTGCCAAGCATCCCTCGTGCTTTGCATTCTGTGCACCCACAAGCTTAACCACTACATGGAAGATGCTAAGACTTATGACTGGCACCCTCTAGAGTGGCATCCCAAGCTGTACCTGGGGCCCTTTGAGCTGCAGCTGGAGCTGGAGTAGCCAGGATGCAGCAAGTGTCCTGAGATTGAGGACGAGAACAGGCCCTGGGCCTGTCCCCAGAAACCATTCTTTCCTCCTAAGCCTCTGGGCCTGTGATGGGAGGAGCTGTGTCAAAAATCTCTGAAATATCTTTGAGATCTTTCTTCCCATTGTCTTGAATATGAGGAGTTGACTCCCTTTGAGTCATGCTAATCTCTCTAGTAAGTGATCGCTCTACAGCCTGCTTGGATTCTTTCTTTACCATAGGGCCAGGCCTCAAATTTTCCAAACTTGTATGCTCTCTTTCCCTTTTAAACATAAGTTCCAACTCTAAGTTATTCTTTTGCTCCCTCCTCTGACTGTAGGCTGTTAGAAACCATTCCACTTATTGAATACTTAGGACACAAGCCGTAAGCCTTGCCAGCTTCTATGTGGTGGTAAACCTGTGGGTGCACAGATTGCTGTCTAGAACTTTCTTCCACTGGATACACTAAGTCATCACTCTCAAGTTCATACTTCCACAAAGCTGTAGGATGTGGAGACAATGCAGCCAAGCTCTTTGCTAGGGCATAACTAGGGTGAGCTTCTCTCTAGTTCCCAATAACTTCCACATTTCTATCTGAGACCTTGTCAGCCTGGAATTCGCTGAATTCACCAGAATTTTGGTCACAATCATTTAACTGATCTTGAAGAAGTTCCAGGCTTTCTCTTGTCTTCCTGTCTTTTCTAAGCCTTCCAAACTCTTCCAGCCTCTGCCCATTACCCAGTTCCAAAGCTGCTTCCACATTTTCAGATGTCTTTACAGCAATGCCCTACCCTGCAATATTAATGTCCTGCATCAGTCTGTTTTTGTGTTGCTATACATAAATACTTGAGGCTAGATAATTTATAAATAAAAGAGGTTAAATTGGCTCACAGTTCTTCAGGTGTACAGGAAACAGGGTGCTGGGATCTGCTTCTGGTGAGGGCCTCAGGAAGCTTGCAATTAAAGTAGAAGGCAACAGGGAGCCAGCATGTCACAGGGTGAGAGTGGGAGCAAGAGAGAGAGGAGGGAGGTGCTATACTCTTTTAAAACAGTCACATTTCCTGTGAACTAACTGAGAACTCACTCATCACCAAGGCGATGGTGCCAACCCATTCATGAGGGATCTGCCCCCATGATCCAAACACCTCCCAGTAGGCCCCACCTCCAACACTGAGAACCACACATGTTCCTTTGGTAACATTTTCCATTGTCATACTCTTGTTGGGGTTCCTCCACATGAGATTTGGAGTGAACAAACATCCAAACTATATCAGCTCCCTTCACCTGGTCGCAGGGTCTGCTTCTAGGAGAACCCAACCTATGACAAGGTCCAATCCCTTCTCCTTTCCTTAGTGAAAGGGATGGACAAGATGCTAGAAAGCAGGAAATGGGGGCATTGGTCTCACTAGCGACCTCAGAAAAATCAGAGTTGGAAGGGGCAGGAGAAAGTTCCGATTGGATCTAGTCTGACATAAGAAGCCAAAGGAGGAACTGAGAGTGCATGGACTGTTTCAACAGCCATGATTACTCAGTGTCCTGGCAACCAGGACAAAAGCCTGCTGCTCCCAGGCTGCCTCGGAGGGGGCACCAGCTCTGAGCTGTTCCTGGGGGGAGTCACTGGTGGTCATCAGTTCTGCCATGTTCTGAGCTGGAGTGCCATGTCAAGGATCTAACCATCCAAAATACATCCTCTGCTGTATTCACCCAGCAAGAGGGCATTTGGGTCCTACCACTCTACATTAGGAGGTAGTGCAATAGTCCTCCTTCAGCCTCAGCTTCAGCAGGCTCAGGTGGAAGCTTTTCTAATCAGCCTCTGGGTCAGAAGCAAGGCTACTCTGGTGGAAGGCTGTTCTTTAGGCATTTCAGGGTTTACCTTGCAATAGATATTTGAGTGTAGAGAGTTTCAAGATTTGTTTTCAGAGTCCTTATTTTAAACTTCTGCTTCACTTCCCCAGTATTATTGGGTATGTTCTTGGGTTGAGTTTGGAAAACTCTGCTTTTTCTGTCTTTCTTTCTTTGTCCTCTGGGTTCCTTTGGTAACAGTTCTAGTCCTCATATTCCTCCTCCTTGATAAGGTTTGGATGTGTGTCCTCTCTAAATCTCATGTTGAAATGTGACCCCCAGTGTTGGAGATGGGGCCTGGTGGGAGGTGGCTGGATCATGGGGATGAATCCCTCATGAATGAAGCACCATCCCCTTGCTGATGAGTGATTTTTTGCTCAATTAGTTCACATGCGATGCATGGGCTCCCCGTTCTACCATGAGTGGAAGTTTCCTGAGGCCTCACTAGGAGCAGATGGTCACACTATGCTATCTGTAAAGCCTGCAGAATCATGAGCCAATCCATAAAGCCTACACCTTTCTGTGAAGCCTGAAGAATCATGAGCCAATTAAACCTCTTTTCTTTAGAAATTATCCAGCCTCAGGTTATTTCTTTAAAACAAAACAAAACAGGCTAATGTACTCCTCCATCCATTATACCCCATCCTTTTCCACCTCCTCTTTCCTCCTTTTCTTTCTTCATCTCCTATATGCAGGGGGTTTTAGGAGCCTCAGCCTTCCCTTAGAGCAAAAGATCTTAACCACTGTAATGGCACGGACCCCACTGGTGGTCTGATGAAGCCTATGGACCTGTGAGAGTTTCCTTTCTCAGAGTAATGTTTCTTAATGCAGAAAATAAAATACATGGGATTACAGAAGTAAAACATAATTCAGTAATGTTTTATTATACTGATATATGAAAAACTTCAAAACTACTATTTGTGAACTAGTACTGCATGTACTTCCTATTAATGAATTTAATAACAACATTTAGTGTGGGTAGGGTTACTCCCATAAAGTTTGAAGTAGTAATGGGGAAAAAAAAAATTGTTTATCTGCAACAACTATAACGTGATATAAAAATATCCACATGTCTGTGGTGACAAAGACCCAGTACTATGAATACTACTCTGGTTTTTTGCTTCCTTTTATAATTGAAGGAAAAGTTAAATTTCAGTTAGTGATGAGTGAAAATAAAGATGTAAATTTTTTCCCATTCATGTTCTTGTAAGGCCTGAATTCTATCCTTGGGCCCTTGGTAAAAATGTCTGTCCTAGTGTTTGACGCGTACCTCGAACATTCCTCTGCTTCTTCCGTCTTTGCTACCCATCGTGAGAGCCATCATCAGTCTGCCTTCGTGCTACACCACAGAACCATGGCTTGTCTGAGCAGGTTGCAGGGTTGTTCCCTGAGGTCCCACCAGTAGTGTTCTTGGTCTCGGCAACAGTGCCTGGCCTCAGCCTGTAGCTACAAAAGGGAGTTAAGCATTTGACTACAAGGTACTGAGAGATAAAAGATGTAGTATGCTTGTTCTTTAGGATGTCAAAGCAGGCCACCGTCTTAGAATGTAATTCTACTAAAAACGAAGATTGCCCATGAGGAAAACTCAACTTTCATACTGCTAGACATATGGGCTGACTTGAAATCGACAAATAATTGTATCCCATCCCCATTTGGCTTTATTTCAAGACAGGAGATGAATTCGATATTGAGTGAAACTATTGGCTGAGTGAAAAATAGATGTTCTTGAAGCCAAAAAAGAATATAAAAGGTGGACAAAAGCTGTGAATAGGTCATCAGAGAGTGACAAAGGCATTTTATTAGGGGAAAAGGTCATGTGCAGAAAGAAACCCCTGCAGTTCCGGAGATACCATTTATGGAAACATAATAAATCTCCAAGGATGCCTATAGCAACCCCATGTGTGTGGTAAAGAGAAACGAAGCAGTTGGTCTGGCTGTGTTCTCGTCCACACATCTTTTCATTTTTTATGTATATTCCTGCCCGATTCTCCTTTCTCCCCTTCCTGAGGCTTAGAGCTTCCTGGGGCTTATACACTCCATCCTTTTTCACTTATGGCACATTGATGGGCAGAATGCCAAAAGAGAATAAGCTGGGACCTTGCCCTTGAAGAGGGTAATGGAAAGGAAACAATTGGGGTTCAAATCCTAAATCCTTCACTTCTTATCTGGGGACTTTAAATGAGCCATAAACCCTGCTGAATCTCTTTTTTTTTTTTTTTTTTTTTTTTTTACCTGTAAAGATGAGAATAAAGCAACCATTTACTTCAGAGTGTCATATGAGGATTAACCTTTCCATTCTTATCCCTCTGACATACCTGACGTGGAAAGGACGCAAGTTTCGAAGTGTGGCAGGCATGGGCTTGTCACCTAATCTCTCTGAACATCAGTTTCTTTGGCTGCAGAATGGGGATGATATCCACATTGTAGGTTTGTTGTGGGGTTTAAATGCAATAAAGAATTTACCAACAAATACCCTAACGTGGAACAGGCACTCAGGAATTAAAATGAAAGAATAAATGTGTTTATTGTTTAGGCACCTGCTAAGCTACTGTGCTTTGCTATAACTAGGTCCAGACAGGTTTTAAGAGGTACGGATTGGAGATCCACCTGCTGACAGCCCACTGTCCCACACTTCCTATTTTAAGGCTCAGCTTGTGCTGCCAGGCGCCTCACATTTGGTTTGGAACATTTTGGGCCATCAGAACTAGAAACAGGTGTGCCCATCCACCTGCCGGGCTCACTGGTAGAAGCAGAGACTGCAGTGGGCTTGGGGGACACGGACTCCCTGCATTCCTGTCGCAGCTGGGCCACTTCCTGCTGGTGACCTTGTGAGAGTTTCCTCATCTGTAAAAGGGGCAGCAATTCCTACTTTGCAGAGGTGTGGCGTAAGGTGATAAACTTTGCAGATGAATAGCATAGGGTGGTGAAGCAGCAGGGACCCAGCAGGCATTCAATCCTGCAGCTGTCAGCAATTCTCAGAGGGTCTCTGTAGGACCCTGTGTACATGGGACCAAGCTCTCCTTCCGTCCTGGCTTTCCCACAGCCAACCGCACTTATATTCAGAGAGACCCACAGCTCTGCCCAACCATTAGAAATGGATTCCTGGCTGGGTGCGGTGGTTCACACCTGTAATCCTAGCACTTTGGGAGGCTGGGACGGGTGGATCACTTGAGGTCAGGGGATCGAGACCATCCTGGCAAACATGGTGAAACCCCATCTCTACTACAAATACAAAAGTTAGCCAGGCATGATGGCAGGTGCCTGTAGTCCCAGCTACTCAGGAGGCTGAGGCAGGAGAATCTCTGGGACTCAGGAGGTGGAGGTTGCAGTGAGCTGAGATGCTGCCACTGCGCTCCAGCCTGGGCGACAGAGCAAGACTCTGTCTCAAAAAATAAAAATAAAAAAAATTTCTAAAAATTGTTAGTTTTTATTTATTTTTAAGAGACCAGGTCTCACTCTCAGCCAGACCGTGGCCACACTGTGGCATACAGCAGATCCCAAACAAATATGAGACCCTTCCCTTCCCTCTCTCCCTGTTCAGTGCCGTGGGCTTGGCCACAGACACAGAGGAATTCTCCTTGCTGAAACCGAACACCCCCATGAGGAGATCTACTTTCTGGGATGGTTCTCACCCTTCCTCCCCTTGTCGGTCCGACACCGATCCCTGGGGCCAGCACACCTCATCCCTTGTCTGTTTGTTTTTCTGGACCCCTGACTCCAAACCGTGGGTACCCCACTACCTCTCTGTTTTTGTTGTTTAACTCACACTGTGTTATGTTTAGGTATTTAGTTATTTATTGTTGCTTAACAAACCACCCCAGAACATAGTGACTGAAGACAACTGTGTTTATTATTTCTCAAGGTTCTGTGGGTCAGAAATCAGGGCGGAGTGGATGGAGCTGGCTCATCTCTGTCCCGTGTGACATCTCCTGGGACTGGGACCAGACAGCTTCTTCACTTTTCTGCACCTTGGCTGAGAGGGCTGGCAGGCTGAGCTTGGCCAGGACACGGTGTCTCTTTGTGTAATCTCCCGTGGCCACTCCACATGGGCTCTTCTTATAGCCTCTCTAGCAAGGTGGCCAGACTTCATGCATAGAGGCTCATGACTCCCAAATCACAAGAGCAGAAGCTCTTGGGTCTCCTTGAGACTGAGGCCTGGAACTGGTGGAGCATCTGTTCACTTGCATTCTATTGGTGAGGTCAAGTCACAGGGCATCTCAGACACAAGGTAGAAGGGGAAAGGTCTAAACAAGGGCACGGATATGGGTGTGGTGGCTCATAGAGGCCACTTTGGGATACCAGCCACCACCTTCCTGTGTTCTTCAGTGATGACAATAGCTGAGAACAAAGCTGCTGTGCCTATAGCTAACCTACACAAAAACTTTCTCAAGAGTTTTCTCAGTGAACTTCATTGATAAACTTGTGCTAGCCCCAGCTGCCCCTGAAATCCCTGATTAACGACTGTCACAGGCTGAAAGCCAGCAGCAGTGGAAGACATGATGATCAATAGTCTCTGATTCCATTCAAGCCCTGTTAGAGCCTCCTCTGCCCGCCTGACAGAGTCGAGATAGGCCTTCCGGATAGCTGGAGAGCAGGAGGGCAGTGAATTACCAGGACAAGTCAATAACAAATTGTTTCTTTTTTCCTGTTAATAAAGCCCATTCCTGATAAACACAGGGGATGCTCTGATAACAGAACTCTGCTGTCCTGCTTTTCCTCATTGCGGCCCAGGTCCAGCTGCTTAGGATTTCTGCATGCATGGCACAATGTTGAGATTCAGCAAATGAAAGGCCTGTGTCGCCTGTGTAATCTGTCTTTTTGAGAGGAGTGGCAGGAGGAGGGGCCTTGGGAAAATGTGGGACAGGCTGAGGGTGTGACCTGTACGCAGGAGTGGGAGGAGGTTGGGCACAGCCTGTGTCCCCAGTGTAGCGTTCCCAGACTGTGTTCCTGGAATCACCAACTCCAAAGGATGGGAAGATGTGCTCCTCCAGAGAAAGGAGTCCATGAACAATAAACTTAGGAGAAGCACATTTCCTCAGGCTTTTCTTAGAGTGTATCAGCTCATCTGCATGCCACCAAAGGCTCTGAGAAGGCCTGCAGCTAGGGAACATGTCTAACTCTGTTCAAGCAAGTATTTCTAAACTTAAGGATAGGCCCTACTTTTTTTCTCTAGGACAAGATTAAAGCCAAGTATTCTGAGGAGCACACTTTGCAAGGGCTCCCTTAGGAAAACCCAGGGACACCAAGTGTGGTCATCTGACCCAGAAGCGAAGAGCAGGGCTCTGAACAGGACCTGAACAGGAGCTAAGCCATGGGTGAGCAGCAAGGCCTGAATGGATAGGTGGTGAAAGTGGGAGATAAGAACCAGGATATATTGCAAAAACTGACCAGGAACTCCTATGGCTTACCTTCCTATCTGCCAGGGTGTTCAGCCTGGCTTTGAGTGCAGAGGTATTTTGAGCAGGCTATGTTGCCCCCAGTGTGTAAGGGTGTGGGGATGGCGGGTTTATTTACTCTGACTTCCAAGCTTCAAGTGGCCCTGCATAACCCCCTTCTTTCCTCTGCCAGGTATGTCAGACAGACCCACAGTTTGCCATGTGAGATCTGATACATATTGCAAATGGCACAACTGCCTATACTGTGTCAAATTTATGAAGCATTGCATTGAAAATTGGGTATTGTTAGCATCAGATAGGGAAGAGAAAAAAGGAAGTAGGAGAGGATTAATGAGAGAGAGAAAGAGAAAATGATTACTCCACTTTTCCAAATCTCTTGCTAGAATGAGTTTAGCATATATATTTAATGCAATTTTTTCTTTTCTTATTAAAAAATCTAACCATGTATGTATTAAATTAAGAGGTTCCTGAAATGAAAAAGAAAGCTCACTGTTTTAATTGCATCTTTTAAAAGATTCTGAGACGTTTCCATCTGCAAATGTGATGTAATAATGCTTTTACTGCTTACCTTTTGCTGACACGTTCAAATAAAAATTTGAGTGTGAAAGTGCTTTGCAAACTGCACAGTGCTGTACACATGTAGGATATCATTATCCTATGTTTGCTACTAATGCCCTTGTTATGGATTGAATATTTGTGTCCCTACCTCTCCACCACTTCACATGTTGAGGCCCTGCCTCCCAGTGTGACTATATTTGGAGATAGTACCTTCAAAAAGGTAATTAAGGTCAAATAAGGTCATAAGGTGGGTCCCTAATCCAATAGGGTTGATGTCCTTATAAGAAGAGGAAGATACACCAGAGCTCTATTATTCTCTCTCTCCGCCATGTGGGGATACAGTGAGAAGGTGGCTGTCTGCAGGCCAGGAAGAGAGCCCTCACTAGGAACTGAATCAGCTGCCACCTTGATCTTGGACTTCCCAGCCTTGGGAACTGTTGGAAATAAATTTCTGTGGTTTTTAAACTGCCCAGTCTTTTGTATTTTTTATGGTAGTCTAAGCTAAGATACGTTTTCAAGATAAAATTTCCTTTTGAATCCTTGCTGGGGTCAATATCCACATCAACAAAGAGCAAACCTTCATTCCAGCAGACTCTGAAAAACCCAGAGGAAGCTGATTGCTGTTTTAAATACCAAGGAGAATTGAGTTGCTTACACACCAGCCCCTTCTTTCAACTGTCTTGTGGCTGTTATCCTCCTAGCCTCTGGTTGCAGGCACTTGACTTGTTTTCCCAGATACGTGATGTTGCATGAGAACTAAGGCATTATGTAACCTGCTTTTCATCCCCATAAATGAGGAAGGGGTAGATGTAAGGCCCAAGGTAGCTTCATGTGAACAGTGACTCAGCTAATGAACAGTTTTTACTAAGGTCCTCTCAATGGCTATTGTTAAGGTCATCTGCTGAGGCCGTAGGATGATAGTTCTATTAACAATTACTATGATTGGACCTGGTTGCTCACACCTGTAATCCTAGCACTTTGGGAGGCTGAGGCAGAAGGATCATGTGATTCCAGGAGTTCAAGAACAGGCTGGGCAATGTAACAAAACTTCATCTATATAAAGAAGTTAAAAAAAAAAAAACTTAGCCGAGCATGGTGGAGAGCTGTAGGACCTGTAGTCCTAGCTACTTAAGAGGCTGAAGCGGGAAGATTGCCTGAGCCTGGGAGTTTGTGGTTACAATGAACTATGATCGCACCACTGTGGTCAGCTGAGGCCACAGAGTGAGACTCAGTCTCCAAAAAAAAAGTTACTATAAATAGTTATTTTTTTGCACATCTACTGTATGCCTGATAAAGTGCTAGACACTTTTAAATATTCTATTTCATTTAATTAAAGGTAATTAGGCCTTCTCTGGCAATACCATTTATGAAGTAGATTTACCTAAATAATCAAATCTAAGTTTTGCACTCAATAACTGTGTATGTCAGCATCTGACTTCCTAGTTAAATGTTCCCATGTTATAGGCACTGTTTTTCCTCAGGGATTGAAACAATTTTGTGATGGCATGCAGTGGCAAAACTGGATTTAGACACAGGGTCTCTCTGATTCTGGAGTGAATTCAAGTATTTACTCATTCATTCATCAGAAGCCATGTGCTATGTTTCTGCCACTGAGCTAGACACTGGCACTATAGAGAGTTCATGAAGGCAGGCCTCAATAGGAATGTACATTTTTTAATGTAAAATTTCTACTTTTCATAGTATTAGACAGGATAAAGGAAAAGGGTACTGGTACTGCCATGCTTACATGACAGGCATTACAAACATATGTAAATAGTTTCAGGCTCATTCCTCCCAAAGGCAACCATTTCTAACCCCTTTAGCTCTATCTTCTGGTATTTATCATAATATGTTTATTCATATTTATCATAATATGTTTATCTTCATATTTGTTTGTATTTATGTTATTAAGTATCACACAAATGCAGAAAACTACAGAAAAAAAAAGGTGCAGCATAATGAACTAGAAGAGGATTGCCCTTGTTCATACCTCCCTGGTCGAGAGGTAGAAGCTGAAGTCACCACAGATGCTTTCCATAGGCACCTCTCAATCACAGCCACATACTTCCCCCCAAACTATCCAGGAGCCTGTTGTGGTCCTCCCTCCTTTATTCTTCTTTATAGTTTATCACCCGACTGTTTATTTGTGAAGGTGGTATATTTTCAAGTCTCTTATAATCCATAGGCTCCTGTTATGTGCTGAACTGTGTCACCTTAAATTCATATGTTGAAGCCCTAACCTTGAATACTTCAGAATATGACTGCATATGAACAGGGACCTAAAAAAGCTAATTAAGTTAAAATAAGTTTATTAGAGTGGGCTAAAATCCAGTATGACTGGGATCTTAAGAAGAGGAGGTTAGGCCACAGACATGTACAGAGGGAAGACCACGTGAGGACACAGGGAGAGGAGGTCCATCTATGAGCCAGGGAGAGAGGACTTTGGGGAAACCAATCCTGCCAACATTTTGATCTTGAATTTTTAGCATTCACAGCTGTGAGGAAATACATTTCCATTGTTTAAGACACCCAGCCTGTGGTACTTGGCAGCCTGAGCAAACTCGTACCACCATTTTCCATCTTTTTATTTTGTTGTAATTTATTTTGGAAGAGTCTAGGTTATTTGTCACATTGAATTTCTCACAGTCTGGTTTTCACTGATTCCTATAAATTAATATTTGCATCTAGAACTTAATCATATTTAAGTAGGTTTATTTTGAGAGGGAGGAGGCAAAACTATTTCATAGATAGTGGTGTGTTCTTTCACCAAAAGGCACATAATGTTCTCTTGTCTCTCTTTTTGTCCTGCTAGCAGCCATTAATTCTCAATGCCTATTTATTAGAGATTATAAAATGGTGATATTTTGATTTCATCTTTCTTTTTATTTGTTGAAATGCTCATATTTAGAGAATTTTTGTCTCATATAGGTAGTTTCCTGGAGGTGCAGTTTATTAAAAAAAAAAAAAGAGTGGAGCAAATACTCCATTCCATTTATTTAGTAATTTTCAAATTAAAGAGTTGGTTCTAAAGAATCCTCTAAAGATAATTTTAGGGAGATGAGGATATCAGGGTAAAGTTATGGATTTAAGAATGTTTCATTTTACCACATTTATTTTTCTTACTGATGCTCAGATTGTCCAATCTTTGGCCAGGGAGAATCTCTTCTACTTAGCTCCTGTGTCTAATATCACCTGGTAGAGAAAAATTCTCTTTGGTACCAAAATTTTTCAGACTCATTGTGAGCATTTTCTTATGCAGATCTGGAATCATCCATTTCCCAAAGATGTCCTGGTTTGTTTTTGTTTTTAGTGAGAAACAATAGATTGGCATTGTTTCTAGGCCTTTTTACTGTGTAGAACTAGGACACACGCGCACACACACACACACACACACACACACGCACACACACACACACATGAGTTCATACCAATACCTCCTCCCCTAACTCAAATTTAGAACTACAGGGTGCTTATGTTACCATATTTATATTATATATGCATCTCCTTTTTTCCACACAGAAAATTCTGGTTCTCAAGGCTGCCCTACCCCACCCAGGGATGAATAGAATTGGAATATCACATCATTACTTATTTTTCTATCCTACATTCACACAAAACATTCTTAAAGTTAGCAATGCCAACATCACCATCAACATAATTACTAAAAGCAGGGTTTTTAAAATTTCATATGCTCTTCTCATTCTCTCCTTTTTTCATTGTACTATGTCTATGTTGTCAGAGCAAACACCACATTTGCTATGTTCTCTTCTTTATTTCCTCATTTAGTCTCATTCTGCATGCGAACACATTTAATGCTCATGATGAGTCTTTTTTTTTTTTTCTTTCTTTTTATTATACTTTAAGTTCTAGGGTACATGTGCATAACGTGCAGGTTTGTTACATATGTATACATGTGCCATGTTGGTGTGCTGCACCCATCAACTCGTCAGCACCCATCAATTCATCATTTATATCAGGTATAACTCCCCAATGCAATCCCTCCCCCCTCCCCCCTCCCCATGATAGGCCCCAGTGTGTGATGTTCCCCTTCCCGAGTCCAAGTGAGCTCATTGTTCAGTTCCCACCTATGAGTGAGAACATGCGGTGTTTGGTTTTCTCTTCTTGTGATA
>NC_045448.1:14800960-14812257 GCF_002776525.5 Piliocolobus tephrosceles | reverse complement strand
GTATTTCTCGTGTCATGGTTTTCATCTCTGTCATTTCGTTTATGACCTTCTCTGCATTAATTAGTCTAGCTGTCAATTCTTCCACTCTTTTTTCAAGATTTTTAGTTTCTTTGCGCTGGGTACGTAATTCCTCCTTTAGCTCTGAGAGGTTTGATGGACTGAAGCCTTCTTCTCTCATCTCATCAAAATCATTCTCTGACCAGCTTTGATCCATTGCTGGCGATGGGCTGTGCTCCTTTGCAGGAGGAGATGCGCTCTTATTTTTTGAATTTCCAGCTTTTCTGCCCTGCTTTTTCCCCATCTTTGTGGTTTTATCTGTCTCTGGTCTTTGATGATGGTGACGTACTGATGGGGTTTTGATATAGGTGTCCTTCCTGTTTGATAGTTTTCCTTCTGACAGTCAGGACCCTCAGCTATAGGTCTGTTGGAGATTGCTTGAGGTCCACTCCAGACCCTGTTTGTCTGGGTATCAGCAGCAGAGGTTGCAGAAGACAGAATATTGCTGAACAGCGAGTGCACCTGTCTGATTCTTGCTTTGGAAGCTTCCTCTCAGGGGTGTACTCCACCCTGTGAGGTGTGGGGTGTCAGACTGCCCCTAGTGGGAGATGTCTCCCAGTTAGGCTACTCAGGGGTCAGTGACCCACTTGAGCAGGCAGACTGCCCCTTCTCAGATCTCAACCTCCGTGTTGGGAGATCCACTGCTCTCTTCAAAGCTGTCAGACAGAGTCGTTCGCGTCTGGACAGGCCTCTGCTGCTTTAGCTGAGCCCTGTCCCCAGAGGCGGAGTCTACAGAGACAGGCAGGTTTCCTTGAGCTGCTGTGAGCTCCACCCAGTTCTAGCTTCCCAGCGGCTTTATTTACCTACCTAAGCCTCAGCGATGGCGGGCGCCCCTCCCCCAGCCTCGCTGCTGCCTTGCGGTTAGATTGCCGCAGACTGCTGTGTTAGCAAGGAGGGAGGCTCCGTGGGTGTGGGACCCTCCCGGCCAGGTGTGGGATATAATCTCCGGTGTGCCGGTGTTACAGCGCAGTATTGGGGTGGGAGTTACCCGATTTTCCAGGTGTTGTGTGTCTCAGTTCCCCTGGCTAGGAAAAGGGACTCCCTTCCCCCTCGCGCTTCCCAGGTGAGGCGATGCCTCGCCCTGCTTCAGCTCTCGCTGGTCGGGCCGCAGCAGCTAACCAGCACCGATTGTCCGGCACTCCCGAGTGAGATGACCCCAGTACCTCAGTTGAAAATGCAGAAATCACTGGTCTTCTGTGTCGCTCGCGCTGGGAGATGGAGACTGAAGCTGTTCCTATTCGGCCATCTTGCTTCGCCCCCCGATGAGTCTTTATGTCAGTATCTAGCCAGTCATTTTAGTTACTCAGATCTCATTTGATTAAATTTTAAATATTTAAGGAAGAGCTCAAGAGAATGATATTCTTTTTGTTATTGTATGTGAAAGTAAGTTTGTCTTCAGTCTATATACTTGAAATTTAATTTTGCTGAATATAAAATCTTTGCTTTATATTGTTTTTTTTTTCCCTGGAGAATTTCAAATATGTTACTCCACTTACTTTGGAACTTAACATTTTTGTCAAAATTTTTGATGACAACATTATTTTCTTACCCTTATAATTAACTTGATGTGTGTTTGTTTTTCTTGGATTACCAAAGCATGCCTGGTTATGGCCATTCTGGGCTTTCTCAAGTAAATGCTGTGCTCTTTCAATGTGCAGTTTTGTGTGTGTGTATATTTAATTTCAAGCACATCTTGAAGTGTAATTTTTAGTATTTGTTCTGTTTCCTCATTTATTTGAACTTTTGGTCGTCGATGTCTCCCATTATATGTATGTTGGATCTTCACTGGCTGTTTTCTAAATTTGTTTCTTTATCTATAATTCCTTTCATTAATTTTTTTCACAATCCCTTATGTTTAATCTTATTTTTCTCTCAAAGCATTATCTGTTGTGTTTATTCACTCTTATGTTGCCTCTTGTTTTGCTTTTATTTCTAAAAGCAATTTTTAAATGTCTCTTTTTTCTGAGTTCTATTTTCTCATTTCCTGTTTTTTCTAATTCTGAATTATATTCTTTCATCTCTTATATCATTTTTAACATTAGCCCATTTTGTGATAGTAAGTTATAATTTTTATCCATTTTGCAGATTTGGCTTTCTGGTGTGCTTTCATTATCCTTACGAATGCTGTGCTACTCTTTATTTTTTCAATAACTTTGCAGAGCATTTGGTCTTCATCTATTCTAATGATTATTTTTTAATGTGAAATTAGTTTTCTTAAACTATAATAATAACAATATTAAACCTATTAATATAATTATACATTATAATAATATAGTAAATATATTAATATTTAATTAATATAATAAACATATTATATTTAATTAATATTATTAAATATAATAATAAAGGAGGCCTGGTTTAGGGGAATTTTTCTAATTTCATGGCTAGGAAGTCCCTCTTCTATTATTTTTGTGAGAGGTAGACTTACTACCCTTTAAGCGTTCCTTGCTCCTTCCCCAAATTTTATTGGCCTTAGTTTTTTCTTTTTCTTTGTTAGCCTTATTGTTTTCGATCTGGGTTCTATTCCCAGCAGTTTTTCCTTAGAGGGAGGCTTTTTCTTGAAAAGCAACTTTGGCTCATTAATTCTGAGAATTCACAGGGTGCAGACTCTTTATATAGAGGGCGCATAGAGAGCAATATGTACTCACTTGCTATTAGAGTGTTTAAACGCCTCAGTCACAACAAATTTGCAATAAATGGGTACCCTGAACTTTTGAGTGAATACTTGTTGATTATTTGATAGTTGTTAGATCCACCAGTTGCCCACTGATTCCACCTGCTGCCTCTGCACAGATGCTAATAGTATGCAGGTCTTGAACTGTCCCTGCTTTGTTCTCACTCACTCACAATGTGGGATTCATGGGGTATCTTGTCACCTAGTTTTGTTGCAGAAGTTTTTACATGGGTTCTAGTTTTTGCTCTCTTAGTTCTTTGTGCTTTGGGGAGATGATTTGGAGAGATTAAAAGACACACCTTTCTCACAACCATCTTCCCAAAATCTTATACTACATTCCCTGGTTTGTCATTTTAAGACATTACCTAGTAACTTCTCTCATTGTGGTAGAAAAGAATTTAGCTTTATTACAGGCTGATGCCCACTCACCTGCTTTCTCTCCCTTTATTCTTCCAATTTAGTTATTTCACGAAGTCAGTATTTATTATTGTAACTATATTGGGAACCACTGAAACAAATATGTTTGTTTCTTTTCTTATAGATATATCTCCCCCAAAGTAATTCTGGCATTATTAATTGTAATTGTTTCTTACATTTTTCTCTGGCTCCAAGCGTTATGTTTCTTCAAGCCCTTTATTTTAGTTCCTGTTTTTCATGGTAGAGGTTTTCACAATTTCTGAATTTATGCTTATATTTAAGAGTAGACTTAAAAGTGGAATGGGGCTTTCTCTGTGTATTTGTGTTGGAGAGAGGACTTGTCAACAAGGGAATTTGTCACTGACTGGCCTTTCCTTTGGGGTACCTTGAATGTCAGTATAATTAGGTATTTTTTTCTTATGTTGATCACATTCCCCAGAGAAATACCCTCCAATCACCTGCATGAGAGGGATATCCTCTGACAGAGAAAGGGGCTGAGGATTCCACTATTAGGTATGCAGATCCTCACATAATGCCCCTTTTCAGCCTCTCTCCATCACTCTGGCAAACAGGCTGTAACCTCTCTGGTTTAATTTCTTTAGAACTAACATGTTCTTTGTTCTTGCTGTTCATCTTTGTACATTATGTATGAACACTACATATGCTGCTCCCAATCAGTGTATTAAAAGTTACTAGAACAATTATAAATAGAAGTTGAAATATTTTCTTCCCATGCCCCAATAAATTATCTTGCATATCACTTTCCTGGGATTTGTACATCTGGCCCACAGAATATATGTCTGTGAAAGGGAAGGCTACTTAGAGTAAGACAGTTACCTGGGCATCTCACAATTACCTACTGTGTAGATATTCACCTTCCTTCCTTGCCATCAGCCTTTGTCTCATACCTGTCTTCAGTAGACCTGGTGCCTGCATGTCCTGAACTCTCAGGTGATTTCCTTTAGGTATTCATCTTTGTAGCCCTTGGAATGCAGCTTCCCTTGGCCACTCCTCCAGCTTCAGAAATTAATTGACCTCTATTATTTTCATTGGCAGCTTTTACTAGTCTCTTGTCTCCATGTATTCACACTTAAAAATTATTTTACTGTCATTTTAATGACCTTTTGAGGGAGTAAAGAGATTAATACACATGTTCCATTTTCCAGAAATATATTTTGACAATAGAAAATAAACATTGAATAATTAACATTAACAGAAAAACATTGAAATTTCATTGGGACCGAATGCTTGTGCCCCCACCCACAATTCATGTGTTGAAATTCTAACCTCCAAAGTGATGGCATTCAGGACTGGAGTCTTTGAGAGATGACTAGGTCATGAGGGTGCAGCTCTCATGAATGGGATTAGTCACCTTATAAAGAGACCTCAGAGAGCTCTCTCTTGTCTTCTTTCTACCCTGTGAGAAGACAAGGAGAATCAGCAGTCTGCAACCTGGAAGAGGGTGCTCACCACCCCCTGACCGTGCTGGCACCTGATCTGAGCCTTCCAGCCTCCAGAACTGTGAGAAATAAATTCTGTTGTTTAAACTTCCCAGTCTATGGCATTCTGTTATAGCAGTCAGAACTGACTAAGGCAACATTTAAACAATTTAAGTATTGTTTTAAATCTCATGTTCACATAGCACTCCCTAGTTCCAGAGCACTTTCAGATATAATTCTTCATTTGAGTGTCCCATGGGGTAAGGAGCAGGAGATTGTTATCCTCAGTTACTTGTGGTAAAGCCAAGACTGAGAGTAGTTGCGTGAGACAGCAGTGGAACTGAGTTAGAAACAAACATTCATGACTGTGGGTTGGTGCTGCTTTAATGCAGTACACTAACCATGGACTCAACAAATAGTTTTTACTTTTCCAAGAACTGTAATTCTGAAATTCAAACATATTATCTCTTATTGACAGGCACCAAATACTATAATATACAGCAGGGACCCTATTTTTTATGAGTAAAGACTTTTAGTCAAATATAGAAATATAAACATGACCCTTCTAATGCATTTTTAACAATGTCTATTTTTGGACATTAGCCAAAGTTTGCATCTTTAGCAGTAACTGATTTGCCATACAGGCCAATTCCTCCCTTAAGAATTCCGCTAAAGATTTGACCTTAACCTTGACTGGTTCCTTTATTTCGTTGCTCCGGTGGATTGATTCTCTCGTATGTGATTTCTGAAGCCTGTGTGAAGTGATATTTAGCAGGTTTTAATTGATTGGATTGCCTCAGTCAGCAACTGGGTTGATCTTATCTGCTACCCTAGCACTACTTGGCTGCCTGGATGATAAGACGTAAAAACCCTTTCTCAGACATTGAGAAAAAAGACTATCTCCCTAATGCTCATTATTACTTGGTTGCCTTTTCAGGCTGAGAGACTATAGACAATCAATTATGGATTTCAAAACTGTGAACTTCACACGGGCAGATATAAACTCCTCTTTTCCATAGCTTTTGTGGCAAGTAGTGATATCTTTGTCATCTGGCCTAGGTAAGCCCAGCCAGGTGCCTTGCCTCTGAAACCACCATTCCTTCCTCTCTGGGGCTGCTTCACTCCAACTTGGTCACAATCTTTCCTGGACCAGATACATTTAGAGATATGAAGAATATAAGTAACTCTTTATCTCTTTTCTTGGGTTTAACATCAAGTTCTCCTGCTTGACTCAATAAAGGAAAACAAGATGGTATGCTGGAAAGAGCAAAAGTTTTGGGGTGAGATAGATTTGGGTTTGTATTCCATATCCATCCTTATAGACTATTGATCTTAGATAAGTCATTTACCCTCTATGAGTTGCAATGGACTACAAAAGCAAGAATAATAATATTCTCCATTGTTGAGTGGTCAACACGATTAAATTAGGTAAATTAAAAGTGCCCAGCATACAGTTTCATATAAAATTAAACATGAACTTACCATATGATCTCGCAATTCCACTCCTTAGGGAAATGAAAACATATGTTCACACAAAAGCTTATATGCAAATGTTGATAACAGCCTTAATTGCTGATAGCCCCAACTGGAAGGAATCTCAAAGTGCATCAACAGCTGAATGAACACACTGATTTGGTGTGTTTATACAATGGAACTCTAATTAGCAATAAAAAGGAATGAACTATTGATACATGCATCAACATGGGGATGACCCTCAGAAACATTATGCTGAGAGAAAGAAGCCAGACACAAAAGACCAGATACTATATGATTCCATGCGAAATGCTAGGAATGACCAATCTACTCAACAGTGACAGAAGTAGATCAGTAATAACCTGGGGCCAGGAGTGGTGATGGGGTTGATTGTGAAGGGGCACAAAGGAATCTCTGAGTAATAGAAATATTTTTTCTATATCTTGAATTGCGGTGATAGTTATATGAGAATACATGTTGGTCAACATTCACAAAATCATGTACTTAAAATGTGTGCATTTTATTGTATATGAATGATAGCTTAATAAAGTGAATTTTTAAAAGAAGTCTGTCTTGGTGCCTGACACACAGTAGGTGGTCAATGAATATTGCTTCCTTCTGTTGGTTTGTGCCCAAGGAGGACAGTTTGCTTAGTCCCTACCCTTGAACCCACAGTCTTGGGAGTGGGACAGTAACATATTTTCTCAACGACTCTCTCATATTCATTTTACCTTTTGGTGTACTCCAGCCAGCTTCCAACTTTCAGTATCTGCTATCCTGTCTTAGTCAGCTTGGGCTGCCTAGCAAAAATACCACAGACTGGGCAGCTTACACAACAGCCATTTATTTCCTCATGTCTGGAAGCTGGAAGCCCATCATCAAGGAACCAGCATGGTTGGGTTCTCAGGAGGACTTTCTTCTTGGCTTTCAGACAGCCACTTTCTCACTGTGTCCTCACATGGCCTTTCCCTGGAGCTTGCCTGTGGAGAGAGAGAATTCTCTCCCTATTTTTATAAGGCCACTGGTCCTGTTGGAGTAAGACCCTACCCTTATAACTTCATTTAAACTTAATTATCTCCTAAGAGCCCTGTCTTCAAATACAGTCACAATGGGGGACACAATTCAGTCCAAAGGATATCCCATGCCTGAATATTTTTCTTTTGGAACCAGAGAAGGCTGCCCTGCCTGCAGGTGGCAGTTTGGTTTTATTGTGGAACAGACCCTGGAATCAGCACTCAAATAACTACTTTTGGAAATTGATGTGCAAATAGCTCAGCTTCCTTGCCCCTCAGGAGGATAATCATGAGGGATGTGTTGTATACCAATTCTCAAAGTTCTCCATTGAAATAAAGCATCCGTCTCAATAAAAATAAAAATAGAAATAAAGCATCCATTACCTATGGGTAACTGAATATCACACTTTTGATCAACTGCATTACCTCCCTCTATCACTAGCCCACCCCTCCTAATGCTCCCTCAACCTGCCAGATAACACCATTTTCCCTTGAATCCTTGTGTCAAGGTGTGATTCTGGACAAACCTAAACTAAGACAGTGACACATTTGGCACAGGTAACTGTAGTTCAAGGCAGGCTGAAAAAAAGAAAGTCCAACAAATGTACATACAACAGGCCACGGGAGAAGAGATTAATTGTGAAGGAGACAGTGATTCTGACTAAGGCATCACAGAAGGTTTTTGGAAGTGATGGAGTTTGAACTTCATCCTTGAAGCATATATACAACTTTGACAGGTAACTCTTATGGGACCCAAAGAAAAAGGGGACCGGAGAGAGACAGACAGAGAGAGAGAGAGAGAGAGAAAGAGAGAGAGAGGCAGAGAGAGATACCCAAGACTTCAAGATTTAGTGGGAAGTTAGATGATTAATAGATAAAACACATGTCACATTACTCTGTGATTTAACGTCTCATCCTCTAAATGTTGTGGGTTCCCACAACACAGGATTTCTAGTGTCTAGTGTCCTAAGAGAGCCCTTCAATGTGAAGCTTCCTTACCCCAAGGTGCTAATAAGAGGAAAAACGGAGCTTTTGAAAAGCTCTCCTCAGGCACGGCTCCAAAATTCAGGACAGAGTCCAAACTCTTGTGTTAATAGCTTTGGCTAAATTCATGTTCAGCACTTGATTTAGAGCTTGCAGTGTTAATATTTTGTACATTGGGCCAATTCTCCGGTGATTTTAATATTTCATTTATCGACTGATTTAACTTTTAATAGTATCCAAAGCCATCTCATTAGATTACAGTGCTGAAAGAGTGCCGCTGTAATAGCTATCCCGTTGTTCAAGTAAATTCAATTTGGACAGATGTAGCTCAAGGCGAAAGGGAATCGTAATCTCTGAAATAGTTTGCCATCCTGTATTCTAAACAAGTCTTAGCTCCTCTGCGTGCGTGACTTGGACATGATCTTTAAAGATCTTGAAGGACCAGGGGAGAAATACTATCTGGACATGTTTCATAATCGTTGCCATGTTGCACTGTACCTATGTGCTGTGTCCTTGTCACAGCCATATTTGGGACATTCTTAGAGAATTGTGGTTGTGCCTAATTAATCCCTGAACCTCTAGTACACAAGGTAGAGACTTAGGAAATGTTTTCACTTGAATTGGAAATGCCTTTTTGTTCTCAGGCACACAGGGAGCTCTGTCCTTGGTCCTGAACTGCTTCACAATGTTTAACAATGACTTTGATGGAGCCTTAGAAAATGTTCTCTGAACTTCTAAGGGTAGTGAGCTAGGAGGGACCATAAAAACACTGGATGACATAATCAACATCAAAAATATTTTTCTTTCTTTTTTCTTTTTTTCTTTTGGAAGTAGTCATTCTGGTTTTATTCGCAATAATTATCAATTTTTAAAAAAATTATACTTTAAGTTCTGGGATACAAGTGCAGAACGTGCAGGTTTGTTACATAGGTATACACATGCCATGGTGGTTTGCTGCACCCATCAACCCATCATCTACGTTAGATATTTCTCCTAATGTTATCCCTCCCCTAGTCCCGCACCCCCTGACAGGCCCTGTTGTTCGATAGTCCCCTCTCTGTGTTCATGCGTTCTCATTGTTCAACTCCCACTTATGAGTGAGAACATGCAGTGTTTGGTTTTCTGTTCCTGTGTTAGTTTGCTGAGAATGATGGTTTCCAGCTTCATCTATGTCCCTGCAAAGGACATGACCTCATCCTTTTTTTTATGGCTGAATAGCATTACATGATGTATATGTGTCACTTTTTTTTTTTATCCAGTCTATCATTGATGGGTATTTGGGTTCATTCCAAGTCTTTGCTATCATGGATAGTGCTGCAATAAATATATGTGTGGGGCTAATATCTAGAATCTACAAGGAACTTAAACAAATTTACAAGAAAAAAACAACCCCATCAAAAAGTAGGTGAAGGCTATGAACAGACACTTCTCAAAAGAAGACGTTTATGTGACCAACAAACATAAAAAAAAAAGCTCATCATCATTGGCCATTAGAGGAATGCAAATGTAAACCACAGTAAGATACCATCTCACACCAGTTAGAATGGTGATTATTAAAAAGTCAGGAAACAACAGATGCTGGAGAGGATGTGGAGAAATAGGAATGCTTTTACACTGTTGGTGGGAGTGTAAATTAGTTCAACCATTGTGGTGATTCCTCAAGGATCTAGAACTAGAATTACCATTTGACCCAGGAATCCCATTACTGGGTATATACTCAAAAATATTTTTCTATGCTGTGGCATCCACAATTTAGTAAAAAAAAAAAAGTAGTAGATAAATAATCCTGTAACACTGTTTGCTCCTGGAAGGCAAAGACTGTCATTTCTTTCTGTATCTTTGGAGCCCAGAAGAGTGCTGACTACAAGTCATATGGACAATAGATAGTTCTTGAATGAAGGCATACTTACAAGGCCTATTGTATTAGTCTTCTTTCATGCTGCTAATAAAGACATACCCAAGACTAGGTAATTTATAAAGCAAAGAGGTTTAATTGACTCACAGTTCCACATGGCTGGCGAGACCTCACAATCATGACAGAAGGCGAATGAGGAGTAAAGACATATCTTACATGGGAGCAGGCAGGATATCGTGTGCAGAGGAACTCCCGTTTATAAAACCATCAGATCTTATGAGACTTATTCACTACCACAGAAACTTTATGGGGGAAATTGCCCCCATGATTCAATGATCTCTACCTGGCCCCACCCTTGACACATGGGGATGATTACAATTCAAGGTGAGATTTGGGTGGGGACACAGCCAAACCTTAACACCTCTATTCTGTCCAAAATCTGATTTTCACAAATAACCAATGGCAGAGATAGAAAAGACATGATTTAGCATGAAAGAGAAATATTTAAGATCTTCAGTGGTTGGTCAATTCATTAATAATAGACTTACACAGTCTTCAGAAAAGCGAACATTTCCTTTAGCCATGTGATAGAAGTAAGCTACACAGACCATGGAAGTGACAGTTCCATTCTGATCAAACCTTATCTGCTCCTCTGCCTTCAGTCCTTGGACATGTGCCAGACTGTATTAAACTTTTGAATGAAAACTCTTAGGCACAAAACTGCACCTTCTATGGGGATATAGAAATATTGTTTGATTTCTCATGTAACCTAAAAACATTTATTGAGAAGCTTCCCTGTGCCAAGCATCTCCTCAGTGATACAGAGGAACATAAGACATAGTCCATCTTCCCAAAAAACTTACAATATAGTAGTAGGGCAAGGCAAAAGAATCATTACCCAAATTTAAGGCATTTAGCAAAAACCTAGGACAGTGTAGGACAAAAAATGAGTCAATGCATACTTTTTGAATGAACAGAATTTAAACTTCTGTAACTTTAATGTATGTCAGAATCACCTCCTAGAGAATTAGGTCTAGGAAGTGAGCCTGGAAATCTGGATTTTAATATGTTCCCTAGGTAATAAACATGATGTTGAATGTGACATTCACTTTTAGGTGAGATATCAGTAAAGATTTTCAGAGCTTTTCTCAAAGGGAAAAAAGGAGCTTGACCTGTGGGGAAGTATAGGAAGGACATTCTAGACCCAGGGACAGCAGGACTGAAGGTGCAGAGGGAGACTTAAAAACATGGTTGTGTTGGAACAGTCACACATGAGATTGGTTTGTTTCCTCAAAAACATGGTGATTTTCTTAACTGGCTGGCTAGGCAAACCTTCCCTCCCTCCCTCCCTCCCTCCCTCCCTCCCTCCCTCCCTCCCTCCCTCC
>NC_045448.1:14771800-14800950 GCF_002776525.5 Piliocolobus tephrosceles | reverse complement strand
TCCCTCCCTCCCTCCCTCCCTCCCTCCCTCCCTCCCTCCCTCCCTCCTTCCTTCCTTCCTTCCTTCCTTCCTTCCTTCCTTCCTTCCTTCCTTCCTTCCTTCCTTCCTTCCTTCCTTCTGCCTTAATGCCCCCCCATGTAGCCCTCCAAACTCTGTATACCCTGACAAATTTTGGTATAAGTCTCACAGTTACCTGGCTGGAGCAGATGCCAAGGTAGATAAAAGGACTGCACATTGGAGGGTTTCACTGAATTATTCTTTTTCTCTCTCCAAGTATTCCAAGTTAGTCTGAGTCTGATATGAAGACACTAATTAGTTTTCTAGGTGAGAGTGTAGGGAGAACTAACCTTGGGTAGTTATAACCCATAGGCAAGCCAACTTATTATCAGGTGTTGGAAACAGCTTGAGGTAAGAGTAATAGAAGAACATTTCAAGTCCCTTGGCTTCATAAAGGACTCACAGATTCTCTTTGTCTTAATCAAACCTGTGAGTGCCTATATTTTAGACATCATGGAGTTGCAAAGCTGAATAAAAGGCCTGCCTTATAGGAGCTCATTATTGGGTAGGGGAATTTAGATAAAAGCAGAAGTAACTACATTGTCAGGTAGACAGTTCCCAGCATAGCCCAGTACCTGGCATTTATTAAGTATTTGCTAAATGAATATATGAATATAACTTGTCTCCCATTCCTTAAACATTGCCTAATTGGGATGAGGCAGGGCTGACCTGGGTGGAGGGTGTCTGTATTTCCTGGATGTTCCCTGATAGCAGGATGCTCCTCCCATCTTGCCGCCTTCTTGAAATAGTCCCAGCCATTCAACTCACTACTTGTCCTTCAAACTTCTCCTGCACTTGGTGCTTGTTATTGCCTTCCTAGTTTTGACTTTGAGCCTTCTCTCATGATTTTGAGCTCACCTCAGGTCACCTTGGGTGATGACCCTTGTGGCTGGACACAGAGGATGCTCCTCCATCAGAAATGCCCTAACTTAGCAGTTGGGACATATGTGTGCTACTAACCACAGAGGCTGAGGGAAAGTGGAACTAACCTCCAACATAGAGAAAGCATCGTGGAAGGGACATTTGAGTTGGGTCTTGAAGGCGGGAGCTCATTTCACCTTGTAAGAGCATGAGAAATGGCCCACAAGGCCATGGAGAGTCATCCCCTGAGAGCACAGAGGATCTGCCCTTATGTTCTCCATTCTCAGAAAGTGGGGAAATGCTCAGCATCCCTCAGATTAATCACTGAAGACAGGTTTGTTCTTCTTGAGCCTAATTCTGCTTCCACCCTGTAGAATGCAGGTAAATGAGTTTCTAATAGAATTCTGCCTGTTGTCATGAGGACAATATCTTCCCCTTTCTTCTAAACTCACTCCCATCTGATACTGAATGAACATTGTGATTGGATAAAGAAATCCATGTTTCTCCGTCCATCGGTTAATCATTATGTTGGTGTCACTCTTGCCTAGGTCTCAGTGCAAATGTTACCCCTTCAATAAGCTCACACCTGCCCCTGCCCCAACTCAAAGGCAGATGAGATGAAAATTCTTTTTTTAAAACTATGTTTATTTATAATTTATATCTATTACTATATATGGTTATTAATTACATGCATTTATATATTACTATTTTATAATCTATATTTGTATTTTATGCAAATATAAATGTATATGTAATTTATATATGTATTATCTTGTATAGTATGCACAAAAATAGAAAATTTAAAGGTTTGAGATAATAATGACATAGATAATATTCTAAATTGTTTGTATTCTAAAATTTTTCTTTGCTGCCACTTTTTTTTTTACTGCTCCTGGAATTATTAATAATATTTTGAAGTAAGCATTAAGATTGGATAGGCTTCATTAGTTTTAAAAATTTAATACTTGATGATACAGCAAGATATCATAGTTCTAAGTTCAGCTTTTAAAAATATGTTTGGTTTGAATGGCTGTCAGAGTTGAAAAGGATTCCTCACAAAGTGGTGTCGATCCAAATGGAACAGGGCATTGGTGGCTGTGCTTCCTAAATTATGATTCTCATTTTTCAATGCCATTCACCAATTATGCAAAGGCTGTTATTGAAATAGGGCTAGTAAATTTCCATCGTCCTGATGTCAGGCTGTTATTCTTGCAAACTAATTGGAAGAGATTTCATTTTTCCATTTTTAAGCAAATGCACCCGAAATCTATTGAAACTACTTGGAAGATTTTTAAGCTTGCTAGTGAATTCTTTTTAAGTGTGCATGTGTGAGCATCATTGTAGTTGACACACCAACTATACAGGCAAAATATCACAGAGGGATGGAAATGTTTTTTAAAAATGCTCTTCGATACATGAATTTCTTTAGCAAAGCAGTTGCTTTCTCACTCTTTACCCTGAAGGGTCAGATTTAATGTGTTTATTTTTTAAAAAATATCTACTTGTGGCACAATGCTGAGGACTACTTGTCATTTTAGAAAAGGTCACTAAATTTGGCACCCTGTCTCTTTGTAGAAGAAAAATGTGGAACCCATCTTCAAGTTCAACAATTCACGTACATTGTGTGTTCCCAAAGAAGTTCATGATCAAATCACGTATCATTATGAAGTCTTGTTAAATTCTACTACTTTAAATTTCCCTTTTCCTATTATACATAATCACATTAATGGAATTCTGTGGGACTATGTGCACCCCCAGCATATGTTTCTTTGCCATGACAGCCTGCCTACAAGTGACCCTGTGAGTGAATTTCATGTATGAGCTACCTTTATAACCACACTCTTGGATCTTTTTAAAGTTCCAGTGATTATGTTTCTACAGTGTCCCTGTAGAACAGTTACTATTACAGAATATTAACACTGTATCTTCTTCAATAAAACTTTCCTTTCTTCTCTCTCTCTTTTTGGTTTTTTGTTTTGTTTTGTTTTTTTGTTTTTGTTTTTGTTTTTTTTTTGAGACAGAGTCTCGCTCTCGGCTCACTGCAAGCTCCGCCTCCCGGGTTCCCGCCATTCTCCTGCCTCAGCCTCCCGAGTAGCTGGGACTACAGGCGCCGCCACCATGCCCGGCTAATTTTTTTGTATTTTTAGTACAGACGGGGTTTCACCGAGTTAGCCAGGATGGTCTCCATCTCCTGACCTCGTGATCCGCCTACCTTGACCTCTCAAAGTGCTGGGATTACAGTGGTGAGCCACCACACCCGGCTTTCCTTTCATGGCTCACATGAAAGTAGTTCTTTACAAGTATCATTCGGTGTCACTACATCAGGGCCCCCAGAATGTGCACTGCAGAACGTCATGGACACATGTTACATAGAATACAATGTGAATGATGCTTTTGGAGAATGTAATGTTCAAACTGCAAACTATCTGAGGCATTGGAATGAAATACTTCAAATCCATAAAATGGGATGTACTGGAAACATCTGCACTTTAATCCAACTGCCTGGCAAAACACTGATACTACATGTGTTCTAATAGTCATTTTCCCCCTAGATTTCTCCACAGAAATTTTTGTGTGTCTTTCAAATGTATTTCTGACAGAGAATGCATTTTGATTTATTACAATTTTGCCATATTGTAGCTATGTGTAATTCAGCCATATTACTGTGGCAGGAAAAATGCGAGATTATTAAAAAATCCCTTATGCTGGATGCTTTGCACTCGTAAAGTCCAATGAATGTCTACTTAGGGTCTATGGACTATCTTTATAATAGTGGCTATAAATTCAAATTTCAAATATCATTGTTATAATCTAAATGGTTTTCTTTTGGCTGACTTTTTAATGGGATGAAATTGGAAAGCCATCATGGTAGATGACCTTCATAGCACATTGTAAGATGGATGAAAAGAAATACTCAGAAGTATCAGCTTCTCCGTTTCTTGTTTGCTTGTGCCTGCATTAGCACTATCTTCACCTGCATGTTTCTTTTCAGGCATCTCTTAAAACCCTTTGCTCTTTAAAAATAAACACTCGATAATATATTCTGTAATTTACCTGTGTACACACAAGAGGTGGTAGGTGGCAATATTAATCTACAGCACAATGAAGTTAGCAACAATACCTGGACACAGCGGTCAAGTCATCTTGGTGAGGACTATTGCTTTCCCAACAGGATCCCAAGTGCCCTAGACACGTGGCCATGACATGTGGATTGAGGGAGCATGCCAGGGTCATTGTGAATATTGAGTTAGCACAATGTAAATTCTGTCTTATTTTTTAAAGTAAATAAATATGGATAGAAGTTTTGTATTTTCCTCTCTTGGCATCATGGGATTGACTATATCCCATTTCAGAAATCCCTGAAATTAAGTAACTTCTTCCTTTGTGCTCCCACTGGTCCCTATACTTAAAAAAATTAGAATTTTCTTTTCATAAAAATTATATAAGTCCATTGTAGGATATTTGGAAGGTAGAGAGAAGTATATAAATATAAAAATAATCTGTACTCATATCCCCTCAGAAAATGGTCACCTGAAACCTTTTTTTTTTGGGATGGGGGGAGGGAGACAGAGTCTTGCTCTGTCGCCCAAGCTGGAGTGCAGTGGAGCAATCTAGAGTCACTGCAACCTTTGTGTTCAAGCCATTCTCCCACCTCACAGCCTTCTGGGTGGCTGGGACAACAGGCGTGCACCATCATGCCTGGCTAATTTTTGTATTTTTTGTAGATATGGTGTTTCATCATGTTGGCCAGGCTGGTCTTGAACTCCTGACTTTGGGAGGCCTGCCTCAGCCTCAGCCTCCCAAAGTTCTGGGATTACAGGTGTGAGCCATGGCCCCTGACCTAAAATCTTGATATATATGTGTGTGTGTGTGTGTGTGTGTGTGTGTGTATATACACACACACACACACACATATATATCCCTCCAAACTCTTTTTGGGTATTTAAAAAACATATAGTTAAGATCATACTGTTTATATAATATTATATCTCAGGTTTTCACTTAACAAAAAGTTCCTGTACTTTTAGTAATTCTCTGTAAATAGTTTGATAATACTTTGTAGATATTTTACTAGCACAGGAAACAAGCATGGACTTTGGGTTCAGGCTGTCCTGGGTGTGAATCCTGGTTTTCCCACTAACCCGTGGCATGTCACTGGACAAGTTACCCGGGCTCACTGAACTCCAGATTACTCTTTTGGGAAATAAGAGTAAGACTATTTAGAGATTAAGTCAGATAATATATGTAAAGCACCTAACACATGGTACGTGTCCATTAAATGGTTATTATATTATATATTAGGAGTCAACAAACTATGACCTACAGGGCAAATCTAGCTTGCTGCTTGCTTTTGTAAACAAAGTTTTATTGAAATATAGCATCACTCATTCATTTACATATTGTCTGTGGCTGCTCTTGTATTAAAAAAACAGAGTTAAATAGTGATGACACAGACCCTGGGATCCACAAAGCCTAAAATATTCATTACTTGGCTACAGTGGACTGAATGTTGGTGTCCCCCTCAAATTCATTTGTCAAACTTTTAGCCCCCAGGATGATGGTGTTAGGAGGTGGGGCCTTTGGGGGTGATTGGGCCATGAGCCTGGAGCCCTTCTGAATGAGATTAGTGCCCTCATAAAAGGGGCCCCAGAAAGCTCGACTGCTCTCTTTTGTACCACATGAGGACACAGTGAGAAGACAGCTTTCCATATGCAACCCAGAAAAGGGTCCTTACCAGAACCCCATCATACTGGCTCCCCAATCTCAGGCTTCCAGCATCAAAAACTGTGAGGAACAAATTTCTGTGGTTTATCATCCTCTCAGCCTATGGTATAAGCCATCCAGCACAAGTGAACGAAGACATTGGCCCTTTACAGAAGAAGTTCGCTTGTTGTGTAGAATCATCATTCTTCACTCCTCATGACTTTATACTTCTGAGCAGAGCCTCCTCTCAGCCTCCACTGTGACCTGGGGTTCTGTGCCCCGACTTACCCCTCAGGGGTCTGACCAGTGTCTTGCACACAGAACTTTCTTTGACACCTTGTGCCCCACCCTAGCAACTGTCCTTCTGACTGAGGGCATTCTCAGGGCTGGCAGGAAGTCCCAGACAATTAACAAGTCACCCCTCCCCTCAGCAGCCCTCAATCAGTGACTGACAGAAGGTGCTACATAAATACCTCAGCTCCCTCCCCTGCCTCGGGCAGGCTAACTCTACCCTGGTTCCTAGAGTCAACCAGGAGTTTCAACTTTGCTCAGCTTGGCAGCTTGCGTCCTTCTCTCTGTCTTGCCTCTACATTCCTGCATTTCCCTTTTGGTTTCTCCTGGGCTCCCCTCCCAAGCAACTTCCTCACACCCACGTCCTTGCTTCAGGCCCTGCATCTGTAAGTTCCTGTTTCCTCCCTTGCATAACATTTCTCCCTGTCTTGCTCTCTCTGTAACTTTATTGTTTTCCACTGTGCTGGGACATTAGCAGGTCACAATCAATATAGTTTTATTGTGGGTGAAGTGACTGATCTCTTTCAAGAACTAGAACAGAGACTCAGGGAACAAACCCTCAGGTTAAGCCACAGACCACTGAGGCAGATGCGGCCCCTTCTCTGCACCTTCCAGCTCAGTTGCCTGCTCCTGGGTGTCATTGGTGCTTGGTGGCATGGCACCTCCCTGTCTGGGGGTGGCAGGAGAACAGCCTTTGAACTCATTTGTCCGGGACTGCATAAGGAGAGTTGTTGCATTCGGGAAGTGCTCTGAGGGCCTTAGGAGGAAGGGCTCATCTAATGAAGGACTTTTTTGAGCATCCAGAAACACCAAAGGTCTTGCTGTGTCCTCTCATTTTTTATTTATTTTGCATAGAGAGCTTTTCTGCAGCTCACAGAATGGCTTCAGTGTGGGTCACTAATGATGGCGTTGTGAGCCCCAGAGAGGCTGGGTCTTGATGTCATTTGTGGCCCTGACTCACAGCAGGAAGAGCAATTAATTACCTAATTTGTCTCTGTCTCTGTTGGACCAGTTGGTAAATAGGGGAGCAATATTGCATCTTGTTTTAAAGGGCCAGCCAGCTGGTCTTGAAAAATCAAAGTTATGAATGTGGGGCTTTGAAAACCCTTAGGTGAAGGGCAACTGTTCAGGCTTGTGTCTGGGCTGAGGTGGTGTTGTTGTTTTAAACAAAGACTTCCAGGAAAGCCTGGGTTGATGGAACCGATACATCTAAAGAATAAGACCCAAGACATGGTCTTGATAGGCCTCTTAACATCCTGGCCTTGTGCTTCAAGCCCAGACATGAGAAGTCCCCCAAGAGAGCTTGCGCCTGGGCTGGGGTGGCTCAGGCACCAGGGAAGCTGGGCAGTCACTAACTGCCCTTCCTCCAGGCCATGAGAAGCCCCATGAGTGTCTCCAAGACACTGTCAGATACTGTGCCGTTTCCGACCTCTGACGGCAGTGGGATGGAGAACACCAGTTGGACTGGAGGAACCAACCACTGACTAAGTCCAAACTTGCAGGAGAAGCTTGAGCTCCCATGTCAGGGCCGGGGGAAAGGTGACCATATGGCCACCAACTTGACAATGGGACATGTTTAATGTGGGAGTAAGAGGGACATTGGTGTTTATGAGGGACGGTTCATGGAGGCTAGGTCCATGCCTGCACGTTGTGGGGGAAGGCAGAAAAAGCACCCAGAAAATCACAGTTGAACAGTTGAAAATGCTGTTTTCCTACATGATATGGTTTGGCTGTGTCCCCACCCAAATCTCATCTTGAATTGTGCTCCCATAATTCCCACGTGTTGTGGGAAGGACCTGGTGGGAGATAATTGAATCATGGGAGCGATTTCTCCCATACTGTTCTCATGGTAGTGAATAAATCTCACGAGATCTGATGGTTTGATAAGGGGAAACTTGTTTGACTTGATTCTCATTCTCTCTCTTCCCTGCTGCAGTGTAAGGCCACCTTTCTCCTTCCATCATGATTGTGAGTCCTCCCCAGGCACGCGGAACTGTGAATCCATTACACCTTTTTCTTTTGTAAATTACCCAGTCTTGGATATGTCTTTATCAGCAGCATGAAAACAAACTAAAACACTGCATCTAAAGCTGTGGGCCTTCAGCGCTGTTACGTGAGAAAAACAAGTTGCAGAGTATTGTGTATGCAATGGCCGTTCTTTAATAAAAACGAGCAGGGCCGCCTCCTCTGCATGTTTTATGGTGGAAAGACACACACCAGGCTGTCTCCGTTGAACCTCAGAGGCAGAGACATGGCAAAGGTTGTAGAGAAGATGATATTTTACTATACATTTTCTTAATTTTTTAAACAAATATGGGGCATACATGTTACTTTTATAATTTTTGGAAAGGAATTTAACAAAAGGGTTACATAATATAAAAAGAAAGTTGTGGTTTGCTCTTTCAAATTTGGCCAGCTCCACCCTTGCCTCATCTCCCTATGCCTGGGAGCTTCCGGAACCTAGAATCTCTGCTGAGACCCCATCGGCTTCCTGCTGCATCTTTCTGTTTCCGGTTCAGTTCAGTGCTGGAGAACAGACTGCAAAGGACCGGCGGGAGCATTTTAGAACCTGGAGCACCACAGAGTTCAACCGGCTGAGGGAAGCTGGGCACAGCCTTATAGCACATCAGTCCCCATATTCTCAGCACAAAAAGCTTTCAGTCTCTGACTGCCAGGCTGGAACCTAAAGCCAGAGGCTTGACTTAGCTTCCATTACAAATGTCCTGAGCCATGCAGGCTCTTAATAAGAAATTGGATTCAGCCCCAGGCTTAATCCCGGAGGTACATTTTTTTTTTTCCCCCACGATAGCAAGCTTATGGCTCTACAATATCTGATTTAGATGATTTGAAAATGTATTCTTTGACAAGGCTTAATTAAAGTGGATTGCACCTATATGGGAACATTTTACAATTTCCATAACACACACTATTATTACCAGGAGCGATGTGTTTTTTTCGTTCTATTGATGTCTTTTATGGAGATGTCATAAAAATAAGATTATGACTTCTCATTATGAGGCAGATGGAGGAGAACATGCATTTTGATTACTAGAGAGGGAAATACGTTCTTTCCAAACAGTTACCTTAATAGCCAGTGAGGGCTGGACTGGACTGGAATGGGAGGTCTAGGCAAATGACATTTTTATGGGCCTGACTTTATAGCAGCTTCCTTTTGCATGTTTCAAATGAGATCCATCAAATGCGAAGCCGATTCTTCAGTTTGGCTAGAAATGAAGGTTCCACAGGTTGTATGTCTTTCTGAAACTATTATCAACAATTACTACAACTCACTTTCTGAGTCTCTTAGTAACAAGAAACTAGGCTTACTTTTAAAAATCCATTATAATGAGATAACGCTTTACGTCTGTGAAGTATTATGAGAATCATCCATTAAAAATATTTTGTATTATAGGAGCAGTATATTTTCATTGTAGTAAACTGGAACAACAGAGTGTTTTTCTATACTTGAAAAAATAGGCCGGGCACAGTGGCTCACGCCTATGATTCCAGCACTTTGGGAGGCCAAGGTGGGCGAATCACCTGATGTCAGGAGTTTGAGACTCAGCCTGACTAACACGGATAAACCCCGTCTCTACCAAAAATACAAAATTAGCTGGGTGTGGTGGCAGGTGCCTGTAATCCCAGCTACTTGGGAGGCTGAGGCAGGAGAATCACTTCAACCCAACGGGCAGAGGTTGCAGTGAGCCGAGGCCACGCCATTGCACTCCAGCCTGGGCAACAAGAGTGAAACTCCATCTCAAAAAAAAAAAAAAAAAATAGCCAGGCTTGATTTTTTGTATCATGAGCATTTTCTCTATGTCTTTAATTATTGTTTCAAACACAATTTTAAATGACTTTGTATTATTTTACTTTTGGTTATAACATTATTTAACCGGTGTTAGACATAATTTATTTTTTTCAAGTTTTTCATTTGTGTACATAACACTAATAAAGTTTCTTATAGAAAATCTTTGTCCACATTGCTGGCGAATTTCCTAGAATCAACTCTGGAAATAGAATTACTGGGTCAAAGTGTGTAAACACATTGCCAATTAGCTTTGCAGAGTCTGTACAATTAATACTTCACATCTGATCACATAAAATATATGTTGAACATGGTTATCAATATTTGTGAGGCAGAAATACAATAGTGCCTTTTTTATTTTTTGTTTTGAAATGGGGTCTTGCTCTGTTGCTCAGAGCAAGGAGTATAGTGGCACGATCTCGGCTCACTGCAACCACCGCCTCCCGGGTTCAAGTGATTCTTCTGCCTCAGTCTCCCGAGTAGCTGAGATTGCAGGCACATGCCACCACACCTGCTAATTTTTGTATTTTTAGTAGAGATGAGGTTTTACCATGTTGGCCAGACTTGTCTCAAACTCCTGAGCTCAAGTGATCTGCCTGCCGTCGCCTCCCAAAGTGCTGGAATTACAGACGTGAGCCACCACACCGGGCCCAGTAATGCCTTTTTATTTTAGTTTCACGTCTTTGATTACTAAGCAGTCACTGAGATTTCAGAGGTGCCAGGGCAGGCTCATGGAGGCCCTTGAACAGCTGCTAGTGCCAGGGATGGACACCTTGCAGGGTTTAAGTAACTTTAACTCCTAGGAACATTTTAGAAAAATTTCATTTGCATTTTGTGCTTTGGATAAAAACACAGTACTATGCTTATGGAATTTGTCTTGCTTATTCCACCATCAGAAGGATCAGTGGTGACCCTTCAGCTCTGAAAAGGGATTAGACCTCCTATGATTTCAATTTGACTTAAGCAATAATCATGTCATATGCAAATCCCTGAAACCCAAAGTAGACTTTTTTTTAAGCTGACTTCATATAGAGTCAATTATCCTGAGCAGATTATGTTTTTAGTTCAGACTAATTATCCGTGAATTGGACATATTGGAGGAAACTCTGGCTGGATCCACAGACAGGAACATGGAGCCAGGCGAGGGAAGCCTGATACTGCAGAACTAGGGAACTTCAAAGACACAACAGAAAAGCCAGAAGGAAAATAAAGACTTGTAATATATTTGCAGAACAAAATGTGGAGTCAGGGGAGGGGGGAGGAGTGCAAAATTCGGAAGCAATTAATTCATTTCTTTCGGAGCTAATTTATGAATCTTTACTCTGAACTCTCCAAGTCCTTTCCTTTGTTTCAGGTCCAATACTCCTTGTGTTTCACATACCTGATTAATTAGAACATGCATTGCCTTACTTTGCCAACGGTGCATAATTTATCATGCTGGGCTCCTGAAACCATCTTAGGTAGGTTTTTTGAAATGTATGCAAATTGACTCGTCACCAGCTCTGCAGTTCAACAATGGAACCATGGTTCAACTATGGGAACCCTTGAAAGTATACCTTCTTTTCCTTACCTGGGATCTTTAAAACCAAGGGGTGGGAGGGCATTTTACTAATAGACAATCAAAGTGGAGAAGTAGTGTGGTGTATTTCAAATTTCTCATCTCCAGTTCGTACTGTGTGTGCTACTGTGACCAGGGCCTCAGTTTCCTCATTTACAGTTGACCCTTGAACAACACAGGCATTGGTGCACTGACCTGGCAGTCAGAAAATCATGTCTAACTTTTGGTTTCCCCACACTTAGCTAATAGCCTATTGTTAACCAGAAGCTTTATTGATAACATAAGCAGTCTATTAACACGTATGTTATATGTTACATGTATTATATACTGTATCCTTGCAACAAGTAAGCTGGAGAAAACATAATATTATTTTAAAAAGCCACAAGGAGGCTGGGTGTGGTAGCTCACACCTATAATTCCAGCCCTTTGGGAGGCTGAGGCAGGCAGATCATTTGAGATCAGGAGTTTGAGACCAGCCTGGCCAATATGGTGAAGCCCTGTCTCTCCTAAAAATACAAAAATTAGCCAGGTATGGTGGCAGGTGCCTGTAATCCAAGCTACTCTGTAGGCTGAGGCGCAAGAATTGCTTGAACCCGGGAAGTGGAGGTTGCAGTGAGCCCAGATAGTGCCACTGCACTCCAGCCTGGGCAACAGAACAAGACTCCATCTCAAAAAAAAAAAAAAAAAAAAAAAAGAAAAAAGAAAAGAAAAGAAAAAACAACAAAGCAAAGCAAGCCAGGAAAAACCACTAGGAAGAGAAAATATATTTCCTATTCATTAGATGGAAGTGGATCATCATAAAGGTCTTTATCTTCATCATTTTTTCACATTGAGTAGACTGAGAAGGAGGAAGAAGAGGAGGGATTGGTCTTACTGTCTTGGGGTGGCAGAGGCGGAAGAAAATCTACATATCAGTGGACCCATGCAGTCCAACCGTGTCATTTGAGGGTCAACTGTATGAAGTGGGAGGAAGTCATTGAATTAGATGGTCTCTGAGAGAGCTCCCAAGGCAGGGCTCTTGTATCACAAGGTGGCTTGGACTTATGTTTCCCATGGAGTTCTTGTTTCTGCAAGGCCAATAACATATTAACCAATAGACAGCCTGGACCTGGGTTTGAGACACCACAAAAAATGAAGAAAATTCCACTTTCATGGACTTATCTAGAATTTTTCAACCATAGATGTCCAGGAAAAGGCTATTTTTATTATAGTTTGTCTTGTTTGCGTTAGGGCTTGGGGTATGTTCTGAATTATAGTTGTAGGTAAGGTGGGAGGGTGAGTACTGTAATCTTTTCAGCATTCAGGACCTCTCAGGACTTAGCTGAACCCCATGTCAACCTGAGCATTCTCTTCACGATGAGACTGCTAATTAGGACTTCCAAAAGTCAAGCGGTTTAGGCTACATAAGGCTAGCGTGTGAAAGCCGTTCCAAATGCTTTTATCCAATGCTGCAGAGATTTCAAATAAAGACCTCTTGCTTCCTCTGGCTTTTCCAGATAAGGAATGGGGATTTTGTCAGTGTAAATGTCAGTATAAATATGCATCTGGATGTTGGCCGCGTTAGCCACCTACCTAGAAGGATTTTTCCAGCCTCAGGTGGGTTCTCTCTGAGGCTGGAAAGGTGACAAGATCAGGCTGTGCTTTTCTGTTTTAATTACTTTTCTATTTGGAGTATAATTTCAAAGATGTGTTGTGAATTTTCCACAGTGAGGTTTGGGGGTCAATGTAAAGGGATGTCCTTTCCATTTCTCTGGATTTTTATAGCTTGCTCAAGCCAGATGACGGTCCTGTAGCTGTTACCTTGAAAACATGTGGCCCCTATACAGATACCAGAATATGAATGCTGGGTGACCCAGGTACGTATGTCTTATGTCAAGGTTATTTAATATTTTCCATCAATGAAAGCCACAACTGAGCTGGAGAAATCTTGGAGCCGACGTGATTCACAGACGGAGGACAGAGTGACTTGTCTCTAGGTGAGTGGGCTGCAATGGAGAGAGCTGAAATGAGCCACTCTCACAACCTTTTTGTTCCAGTTCACACCTTGAACAGGCTTAAAGAAACAGACACACACATAGCAAATGGCAGAGGCCATAGTAGGGGCAGGGACTTGACGTGCTGAGCTGACATCTTTTGGGAACAGTTCAGAGTCCTATCTATGCTTTTGGCCTGCAAAATGCTTAAAAACCTTGACCAGGCCAGGCACAGTGGCTCACACCTGCAATCCCAGCACTTTGGGAGACTGGGGTGGGCAGATCATGAGGTCAGGAGTTGGAGACCAGCCTGGTCAACTTGGTGAAACTCTGTCTCTACTAAAAAATACAAAAATTAGCCGGATGTCGTGGCGCATGCCTGTAATCCCAGGTACTCGGGAGACTGAGGCAGCAGAATTGCTGGAACCCAGGAGGCAGAGGTTGCAGTGAGCTGAGATTGTGCCACTGCACTCCAGCCTGGGTGACAGAGTGAGACTCCATCTCAAAAAAAAAAAAAAAAAAAAAAGCCTTGACCCAGTTGTCAACCTTTCAAAAGGCAATTATTTCACTTAAAAATTTGATTTTCAGCTTCTTTTGAAAAAGTATTCCTGACAACACTGGGCGGGTATTTCCCCATGGCCTCGGTTTCTGGAGCTGGGTGGGAGCTGCTCTCAGTCCACCCTCCCAGCCCTGTCACTGAATTGGGTCCCTCCCCGCCTCCACCCCTATTTTGCTGGTTTCATTACTTGCCTGGACTGGGAGTATCCCAGCTTGTGGCCCTGTCTCTAAACTAATGTAAACACCAATCTGGGCAAGTTTTTAATCTTCCCTAGGTCTCAGTTTTTCCATTTGTAAAATGAGGAATTGGATTGGATAGGGCCCCAAGCCTCTCCCAATGCTCAGAGTTCATGATTTTGGGTGATTATGAATTTTAAAATACTTACTTTGGGCACATATTGAGAAGAAACTACATTTCTTTGACCTTGAAGAAGTATAAAAATCATGAAGGGGGCTGGGTGCGGTGGCTCATGCTGTAACCCTAGCACTTTGGGAGGCTGAAGCAGGAGGATTGCTTGAGATCAGGAGTTCATGACCAGCCTGGGCAGCATAGTGAGACCCTATCTCTACAAAAAATTGAAAAATAAAGTTCATGAAGCATTACAAAGTCATTTGTATTTTGTCATTGGGAGACCTAGGCTTCTACTACTAGTTTGGAGGATTTGTGGGAGAATTGGAGGCATGGTTTAGCTGTGGGGTTTGTCTCCACCTTTCAAGCAGGCCAGGAGGCTGCAAGGACAGGGATATCAGCAGAGAGACACCTTTGCTTTGTGCTTGGTGCTTACTGTGTAAATCCAGCGTAGCTCTAGATAGCCCTGTCTGAATTACAGGCCCGTCTATTGGCCTGAATCCTCACATCTTCTCTCCCATCTGAATCGGTTTCCGGGCGTGAGAAGAACACTGGGCCAGGAGCTGGCTGCTCTAGATTCTTGCCTTGGATCTATCATGGTTTTACTGCATGGTTCTGCTCATGTCCCTTATCACTTTCCACCTCTGTGAGAATGAAAGAAATGTCTTCAAGCTCTAACATCCTATGCTCCTAAGGTTCATCTGACAGTCCTCTAGGAAGCACCGAGGGAAAGTCTACTGAGGAAATTGCTGGGTCCTCTTCCTGCAAACCACTTGCAATGTGTTGAGGACAGTGTACAGACCCAGCAGGAATGAATCAATAAGCCATGCCCTCTGGCCCCAAGAAACTTTACATCTAGTGGGAAAGAGAGAAGATATACTTAAGACTCTATCATAGAAGAGGAAATAAGTGCCATTTGTCTCCTTTTTCTCCACTTTTAAGGGTCATTCATGTTCAACATCTGAGCCTTTGCAGAGAGACAGAAAGAAATAATTTAAAAAGAAGAGCAGAAAAATATGAAAATTAGATGAAAAATTATCTCTTGTCAGATTGATTTTTCTAAAATACAGTTCCTATGACATATTCTAAGAATGCTTTGCTCTTCTAAAGTCTTGTATCAAGTTCAAATTCCTTGATAGATTCTTTCTCTTTTGGCTGCAAACAACCAGCATGACTGCCTTTTGCTACTCACCAGTGAGAGAAACCATGACTCTGGGTTCATGTCCTCCCCAAAAAACCATCCCTTATTCGTGCTCAACCTGCCCACCCAGCCTCTCCTTCTCTACAAATCCAGGAGAACCTCCAGGGCCCACTTACATGGTGGAGCCCACCCTATGGTATCTCCTCTGAGCACATTCCCATCTCTTCTCAATTCCCTTGCACTGACTCACTCATTGTTCTGGCCCATGCTGCCTGTTCTTAAGGATTTTCACCCTCCGTGTGTTTTGTCTCTGCAACTGTAATGCAACCTACTTCACCCCAGAGTTTGTGCTTTGAGTTCCTGCCACGGGGAATTTAGACACAGCAAAGGCTCAATAAATATTTGTTAAGTAAACAAATGATTGAGTGAGTGAATGAAAGAAAAGCTAAAAGGAATAAATGCTATCCATGTGAATGGGACACCACCTCTCGAATGGCACAGCTTCTCTCCTTGCTTTCATCAATTTCTCACCAACTGACATTTCCTGTATCTTGCCATCAGTGCACACAGGCACGCAGGCCTGGCCAGCGTCCTTCCCAGGCTAAAAAGATCTCATTCTCAAGGTTGTCTTTTCTTGGTGCTTCTGAGGTTGACCAGCTGACGAGTTCTCTGAGAACATTCACTATTTTTCTTCCTCTGCCCTGGAGAAAAGGGCTAGGCTGGTCACTTTATCTTCCTTATCTGTGATACTGCAGCCAAATGTCATTAGTCTGACCAGTTAGGGATGAAGGGCAGACTGCGGAAGGAGAAAGCGTGACTATAGACATCATGCTCAAGGAACCCACAGTTTATCTTCTCTAACTACTTCTCACTATGTGACTAATATTGCCTAGCAGTTACTCAGGTAACTATTTTAATAAATGGATGAGAATAATATGTAATAACTGTATTAGAATTCTTCAGATAAACAGAAACAATATGGTGTGTGTGTGTGTATGTGTGTGTGTTTGTATAAAAGGATTTATTATAAGGAATTGGTTCACATGATATGGAGGTTGGCTAGTCCTAAGATATGCAGGGTGAGACCTAGAAGAGCTGATGGTGTGGTTCTAGTCCAAAGGCTGGCAGGCTTGAGACCAGGAAGAGTTGGTGTTTCAGTTCAAGTCTGAAATCAGGGGAAAAAAATGATGTTCCAGTTGGAAGGCTGTCAGGCAGGAAGAATTCTGTCTTCTCCAGGGCTGTGATGTGTGTGTGTTGGGGGGTATCAGACTTTTGTTCTGTTCAGGTCTCCAACTGCTTGGATGAGGCCCACCCACATTAGGAAGGGCAATGTACTTCACCCTGTCTACTGATTTATGTTAATCTCATCTCAAAACACTCTTACAGAAACATCCAGAATAATATTTGACCAGATAGCTAGGCACCCCTTTGTTAAAGGATCTTTGGGGTGTCACTTTTCTGACTGGAAACCTCTGTGCAGCTGTTGCAGTGGGGTGGACAGCTCCAGGTGCCAGCATGGGCGCCAGCTTTCTGTGAGATTACAGCTGGACCAGGAACACCGCAAGCAGCTTCCTCAGCTGGCACTGGGGAGCATGGTGTCACCAGAAGCTTGGAGATGCCAGGAACCACAGGGCCTCAAGGAGGGAGTGACATTCCTGGCTTGGGAAGCTCACAGGACTGGGAAGCCCTCCAAGGGGCCACAGCTCTTCTCTCTGCCTGCAATGTGGTGAGCAACGGGCATGTCTCAGCCCTGTTTGTGTTACAGCTCTTTTAGCCTGGCTCTTTGGCCGGTCCTGAGTTCTTATCCTGCGACGAGGAAGAATGAGGTATGCAGACAAGTGGAGGGTAAGCAAGAGGAAAAGGAACTTTATTGAGTGACACAGGGGACCAATAGAGGGTAGCTCCTTCTCACAGCCAGGTGTCCAGAGTGTTCAGCTTCTAGCAGAGAGGAGACCCTGGAGTGGAACGTTCCTCTCAGAGGGGAGACCCTGGGATAGGTTGCTCCTCTCTGCAGCTGGTCTTCCTGATGTCTGCCCTGCTCTAGCTGAGCCTGGGGCTTTTATGGGTCTTGGAGGGGAGGAAGTGCGTGGGGATTGGTCCATGGGCAGCCATGTGGGGGCCCAGAAAAGGCACCACAAGTCCCCATTCTGGTTTGTGGGACTGGAAACCTGACCCCCAGGCTTCAGGCCCTCCCTAGCCTGAAGGTGGGGCCTCACTGGGGACCCCACCCCTTCCCCGCAGGAGCCTGTCTGCCTCCTGCCTCCATCCATGGTGCCCAGGCTGCTCATGCCATGGGCACCTGCAGGCCAGCACTGAGCTGCTCTAAGCAGCCCCTCAGATTACCCCCTTACACTTCCCCACACTTCTGGGCACCCAAAGTCCAGGGGCTGAGGCGGCAGGGGGCTGGCATGTCAGCACTGCCCCCAGCGTGTGCACCCCTGCTCCACATTTCTCTGAGACCAGAGCTGGTGCCCATAGTGGGGAGAAGCCAGGTAGTGGGAGCAGGCACTTCTGAGCCTACAAGAGCATGGGGGGCCTTCCTAGGCCCCGAGGAGCACACAGAGGCCCAGATCCATTACTCTGACTTGGGTGGCTGCGGCTGCTGCGCTCAGGAGGGCAGGGCTGCGGCCTTCTCCCATTTCCCACTGGCTCCGTGGAGCATGCAGCCCTGGCCATGTCCCCTCACAGCCTGGAGGAGGGGCTCCAGGTCCTTGCTGGGCCTGGGCCTGCATCCACGGCAGGGGTGACACCGCCATGAGCTCCCCACATTGCCCCAGTGCTGAGGGGTGGCCCTGGGCTGAGGGGATCGGGCCCCAGGCCTGACTGTAGGGAGTGACAGGCTACGTGGTCACTTCCACGCAGGGCAGACCCCGGGACGCAGCCCCAGGTGGCCCTGTGCAGAGCCTCCTCCTGAGGCACAGCACCCTTGGTAGGGTGGGCACAGTGGCTGCGCCACTGGTCGGGTCCCCGAAGTGGGTGCCACTCCCACTTGCACCCCGGGTCTCCGAAGTGCAGCCCCAGTTCTGTGTCCCGGACCGGCCCCTGCACTCCATGTGCAAGTGTGGCACCACCCAGGGCCCAGCTCTGCCTCGGGTCCCTCTGCCCAACTGCGTTGCTCCCCTAGGCGGTACTGCTTCCCCAACGACGGGCTACCTGGCCTGGCTGGGTCACGGCGCCCCCCTGGGCGCAAAGCTGCGGAGGGGAGGTGGGGCGCTGCCTGCCTCCTCCCTGCACCCTCCCTGCTGGGGCCAGCATGATGACAGCGGGCCACTCCAGAGGGCTGCTGCTGCCATTACCTTGATCTCATCAAGTTGACATGTAAAATTAACTATCACAGTAACCAAAACGAGAGATTTTAACATAATGAATACCTTTCAAGTGGTTAGAGTCTTGAAGGATAATTTGTTTTACTTCACATTGCCTAAATGTTCTGCAGTTTTATCTGCACCGTGAGTGAACCAACTTCTCAGACCTTTGGAAAGGGGGAGGGAAGAGAGATGAGGAGGAGTGGCAAGTGTGAATTCCTCCATAAGGAACCCCCCCGATATGGTGTGAGAGAGTGGGACCACAGCTGTTCCTGCCGCCAGAACTGGAAGATGGAAGGCTTAGTCTGCTGGTTTAAGCAGAGCTTTTGGAATCAGTGTTCCACCTTACGGAGCCACAACTGAAGTACAGTGGGACTCCCAGTGGATAATTCAGCGGTAGGAGATAGAGTCCATCCCAGGTACTCTGAGGTATTTCTAACACTGATTTTGCTGGGAACAAACCACTTGAATGACAGATTAATTGATTAACTAATGATAGCTATTTTTTTTTTCATTGCTTCTGTGATCATATAAATAAAAGCAGCTGGGCCAGGTGCTGTGGCTCACGCCTGTAATGTGAGCTCACGCCTGTAATGTGATGCTTGTAATTGGGAGGCCGAGTCAGGTGGATCACTTTGGTCCAGGAGTTCGAGACCAGCCTGGGCAACATGGCAAAACCCTGTCTCTAGAAAAAAAAATACAAAAAATTAGGCAGGCATGGTGGCGTACACCTGTAGTTTCAGCTACTCTGGAGGCTGAGGCGGGAGGATTACCTCAGCCCAGGAGGTCAAGACTGCAGTTAACCTTGATCATGCCACTGCACTGCAGCCTGGGCAACAGAGTGAGACCCTGTCTCAAAAAATAAAATAAATTGAAAAAAAAATAAAACAATTGTTCAGTGCTTCCCAAGTACAGTACTGGTTATGATGCTAAATGTTTTATATAGGTTTTTTTATTCGATCTAAGCAGCAAACAAACCTAGTCTGCATTTTTGTCTCCATTTCACAGATGTCAAAACAGAAACTCAGAGATGTTAAGCTACTTGTTCCAGGTTGCAGAATCGGGTAAGTGCAGAGAATGACATGCTCATCTTTTGACCCCAAAGCCCATGGTCTGCTACCTCCATGATTGTCTACACTGCAAGAACAAGCCTCTTGTTATACAGGCTGGTCAGTCATTCCCAAATACCTTTTAATGGAATGCCTCCTCCTCTGGATGTATCCATACCAATTTGGAACAACTGTGATTTTGTCGTGATAGTGGAAAAGGATTTGATGCTTCTGTATATTATGTTGGTACAAGCAGGCTTCACCTATAACAAACATCTGTTCTTTTTGGATGACAGCATTATTCTGAGACAGAATAAAAATGCAGAAGGGGGCAGACAATTTCATCCCGCAACGGTTTTCAGTTTTAGAACGCTTTTGCAAATGGTGCTGAAGGAGGTACCTATTCCATGTGGAATAGACTGGGACATTTTGTTCCTTCTGAACAAACCTGGGAAGAAAAAGAAAGAAAATCCAACTTTTATTTTAAAAGCATTAAAAGGCTGCTGCTGTGTACTCAGTCACAGCTTTGGACACCCACACGGCTACACACTGTGGAGATGGAGAGGGTTGTGGGCAGATGACTTAGTTCAGGAGTACTGTTGTACACTCAGCTCAGCTCCAGGATAATGGGGTATTGAAGGAAAGCACAGTCCAGCCAGGTACCCAGGGGTAGGAGAGGGGTACTGGGCAAGTTGCTGTCCCTCCACTTAAGATGAGCTCCATGGTGTCCCACACTTTTGCTCCATTCTGCACATAGCTGCTTTCCTCCTAATTAACTTCCAGGCCCACTACAGGGAGACTCATGCAAATGGAAATATTCCAAAGGATGAATAACCCCTCAAAACATGTTGGGGGTGGGGAATTGCCCATTAACTTTCTGTGTAGCTTTAGTTATATCCAGTCTCCCATCTTCAACTCTTACACAAACCTGGGCTTGAACCCTGCCTCTACTACATGTCAGCTGACCGTGGGCATGTCTTGTGACTCCTCAAAGTCTCAGCTCCCTCTTCTGTAAGCTGGAGACCATGGCTCCCAACACAGATACTCACCAGGAGGAGTCAATGGGAGAATGCATGCCATAAGCTTTGGCAGTTCCTAAGAAAAGATAGTTCTTATGATTTTTATAGGTCTCTAAGTTTGGGGAAGCGAGCTGTTGGTTCCAGGGTGCTGGCTGGGCAGGCTGATGCAAACCCTGGCTCCTTGGGGCTCTGGGCATGATTCTGTGGGGCTGTTTGCTCAGGGAATCTGGTAAAGGAGGGAGCAAGAGAGAGAATGTAAGAGCATAACCAAGGAGGAGTGCCAGGAGCCGAACTGGGTCAGGAGCTGGAGTGCAGCATGGAGCCGAATTAAAGGCCCAGAGAGAGTGAAAGTGACCTTCCGGCTCTGATATTTCTGAGTCTAGATGGTCTGTTGTCACGTGACTCAGAACATGAAATGAGCAAGTGACGTTAGAGGAGCCATTAGGGTAGACACGTTATCTTTCCTCTTCACTGCTGCATCCCTCGCTCCTGGCACAATGTTCAGATCATTATAGTGACTCTGTAAACACCTGTTGAATGCATGACTTCGTGAATGAATGACATGGGCATTGTGAGAGTAAACTGGGGCATAAGAAAGGAGCTGTGTAACATGGAGTAATGGGTGTTACAAGGCCCCGGGCATGACAGGGTACTCATGGACAAAACCAGGTAAATTTGTCTGATAATAACACCGCCACCAATACCACCATCCTTATCTTATTAATAACTACCATTTTTGCACATGTTTTTATGGGGAGGGCAGAGTCTATATTACATTGTCTTGCTTTACTTAATTATCGCAATTTCCCTGGTAGATAGATATCATTATTCTCATTTCACAGATGTGGAAACTGAGCCCAAAAGATCAAACACCTTTCTGAGGGTGACATAGTGAGTGGAAAAGTTGTGATTCTAACCCAGATGTGCCTGACTGCAGCCAATGTTATAATGTCTGCCAAATATGCAGCCTCTCTGTGTGGACCAAAAGGCCAGCCTTCCAGGCAGCAGCCAAAGCATCAAACAACTGGGACTGCATGATCTGTCTAATCTGAGTCACACCTGGGTTGACCAGTGAACTAAGGGCAGTCATCTAACAGGCTCTGGGTTTAAGAAGGAGAGACCCCTGACCACAATTACACAGGATAGGGAAGAGGGAGAGGTTCCTGGAACCCTGGGGCTCTCTCTCTAGTGAAAAATGTCTGGAGAAGGAAGTGGCTGCTTTGTGAGCGGCTCTTTCCAGAATGGTATTCTTGTGCAGTGCCTTTGGATGAAGAAGTCATGGGCGTCGGGACAGCCAGTGGACTGTTGACTGTTGAGTTGGAGGCTTTGGCTGGATACAATGAACTGTTCTTATAAAATCATGGTAAGTAAATGTATAAGTATGGCATGTGAGACATCTCTATATTTATATCTAGGTGGAGGATCTCATGAAGAGTGAATAGATCCATAAATGACCTGAGCTTAGTTTCTTCTGAGCACACCGTCTTGGGCATACCTCCTTGGAGTCACCTCCTGAAACCCCCAGAAGTAGCTTAGGGAGACTTATAGTGAAGAGTGAGGAATTAACAATGATATGGGTAGGGATAGCACAAAGTCAAAATTCTAAATTAAAGTTGATAGGACCCCATTGAACCTTCAGGCCAGTGAGACCAGGGATTGTTTTGGTCACAAGGGAAAAGGTTTTTGCTTTGCTTGAGCCAGAGGTAACTGGTTGATTGAGGGATCTTGGGTACATGTGTGAGAAGACCACCAAGAGACAGAAATAATTCAGGAAAAAGAGTCAGCCACCTCTGCTTGGTGGCCCGTTTTTATCTAGAGGATGAAAAGTGGCTATAAATTCCTTGGCAGCTGTCCATCAAGGGCTGGGTTTGTTTCTCAACCATTTGGATCAGGGTGGGCTTTGTGACCAACAGAAGAATGTTTGGAAGGGATGCTATTACAGCTCCTAAGAAATCGAAAGCTTGTACTTCCTGCATATTTGAATTTTCTGTCTGAGCGCTCCAACCCCCCATGTGGAAGTGTGACTATCCTGAAACTGTCAAGCTGGAAGGTCACAGGTGGGCTCCTCAGTCCAACAGTTCAGCTGGGCCCGAGCTTCCAGCCACCCCCACCAGGGTGCCAGACATGGGAGTGAAGCCGTCAGGTCTTCCAAACCAACCTATCCACCAGCTGAATTTTGCCGAGTGATTTCAGTTGATGGCTTGTGGAGCAGAAGACTTACCAGCTGAGCCTTGCCCAAGTTCTTGACTCATAAACTGTGAGATATAATTAAGTGGTTGTTTTTTTAAAAAGCCACTGAGTTTTGGAGTGATTTGTTATTCAGTAACAGATAACCAGAATAATCATCCTTCAGCCCTCTTTCTTGCCCAAAATGGGCAGAGCTTCAAGTGTTGGTCAAACAAAGACAGTGTTTCTGGAGAGATGCAGGAGTGTAACTGGCACATGAAAGTATTTAGGGATGACTGTGGCTCTGAGGTTGAATCTCTGGAGACTGAGACCTTGTCTTCATCAGTTCAGATTTAATACCTTATCTCTAGGTGCATGTGAGCTCTTGGGCTTAAAGGGACAATTGACCATCGTGATTCTGAAGTTCTGGAGGAGAAAGGACTGTCTTCTTTTAGCCACGAGTCTTCTACTAATGTTGAAGGAGGAATTCCTATTCTGTTTCTTGGATGGAACATGGCTGTGGTGTTCATGGTATGATGGAACTTGCTTCTGGGGAAGAGGGTCTGGCTCATGGGATGAGGGTGAGGCTTGTTCTCCTTTGCCTCCTCATATTTTTGAACTTATAAGGTCAGATTGAAGTCTGCTCTTCTTTATTCTCTGTCAAAGTCAAACAATAGTAAGCAAAGCATGGCTTATGTGTCAATATAATAGTTGTAAAAAAATCATGCCGAATAAGTTTGCATTACTGTAAACATCATTTTATTTGTAAGTATTTATTAGTTATGTACTCTGTCCCTGGCCTTTGGAGCTAGAAACTACCTTTACAGAGACAACTAAGACACAGTCTTGCCCTTAAAGTGCTTACCGCCTGCTAGAAGGTTAAGATGTGTAAGAGAATTGCAACACAGGGTGGTGAGTGGCACAAGGAAGACCAATCCAGAGGCTGCAGAAACCCAGGGGAGGAAAGGGGCCATCCTCCAAGAACATCTTGGGAATAGATTGGACAGATCAGACAAAATGGAACCTAGAGTTCTTTCATAAAGAGCAGAGCTGCAGGAATTGAGTGTGTCATAATTCAGGTTCTGCTACTTCAGAAGTAATAGCAGGGGTGATGGCAAGAGGTTTGGGTTAGTAGTGAGCACCACGAGGTCCTGTGTCCTTGGAAAGGAGGAGGAAAGGTGGCCCTGGCAGATCCCAGCAGAGACCTCAGAAAGGTGTGGTGGCTTCTGCTTGGCTCTTAGGGACTTGAAAATGATAGTGATGATGGTGACATTCTTACTTATGATCTCTTTTAAATTCCCCGACATTTATGAGAAAGGAAATATCATATCCTGCTTTGTAGGTGGGGAAACTGAGGCTGAGAATAGTTAAATGTTTGGATGACGTCCACACAACTAGTTAGTGGCTCAGATAGTTTTCTTACTTCATCCTGATCTGGGATGAAATTTCATATTCCTACTTTCCAGAAGCACCAAGCTTGGTCAGAGTTGAAGCCTCTGAGATTAATCTGGTACTTTATCATTTTACAGAGTTTTATAGTCAGATTTTCCAGGATTTGGAGATGATTCTGAGGTCACCTAGTCAGTCCAACAACTTAAAACTCCGTTGCACTTTTCCTACTTGAGAGAAGATTAGAAAAGTGATGGTGGAGATGACCTTCACTTCGGTTTTCTATTTTGCGGAGCTTGATCATCATATCAAATTGCAGTTCGTTCTGCTTTTTTCGCCCCTTACGTGATGCACATTTTCTCATGTCTCACTTCACCTCCAGGAGGATTGAAATTTACTGGTATATAAAATTGTATATTCTCTTTGATTCTGATTTTGTTATGTGATCAAGAAGACCAGAAAGAAATACATCCAAATAATAAAAGTCATCATCTCTGTGTTATGGACCAACTACTGATTTTTATGTCTGTTTTTATATTTTCTTCTGTACAGTTGAAATTTTTTACAGTGCCAAGCACATTATGTGGAAGTGTTTCACTACAAACTGGCAGATCTCAGATCTAGATCTTCAAATCCTGTCTCAATCCAGGAGGTTCAGCGGTAGGGTCCTTTTCCCCAGAAGAGAGTGGGTGAAATTGACGGAGATCAAAGTCATCTTTGTGCTTAATCCACACACACCAGGCTGAAAAATCTTTGTGAGTGCCAAATGGAAGTGCTACCTTTCTCACCTTGTCTCTCAGAGATGTTGGAAAAGATTAAAGTGACAAAGTCAACAAGTTTCTTTGAACTTTCTAGAAGAAAGGATGGATGCAGGACAAAATGTTTTTTATTTCTAGCAGTGAAAGAAGGAGCTACTAGGGAGATGTCTGTTGTGCCAGCTTTATTGATATGCCCATGATGTTTATAATAGTAATACTGATACCCCATTAAGTCAATTCCCATACCAACCACCACAGGGAAACTGACATCTGACCTGGTCCCTTCCTTGCTTGAAACCTTTCCGGGACTTCCCATTGCCTGCAGGATAAAAATTCAGTTCTGTGTAATGGAACACAAATTATCTACTGACACCCTCTGTCTGAGCATTAGACCTCAGCAAGTCCTACCACACCTTGGGGCCTTTGCATATGCTTGGCCCTACATCCAAAATGCCTTTTCTCCTCTAGTATACATTGAAAATGGCCGTGCAACCTTCAAAGCCATGATTCAGAGACCTCCTTCTTAGAAGAAGCCTTCTTGGGCCGGGCGCGGTGGCTCATGCCTGTAATCCCAGCATTTTGGGAGGCTGAGGGGGGTGGATCATGAGGTCAGGAGTTTGAGACCTGCCTGATCAATATGGTGAAACCCTGTCTCTACTACAAATACAAAAATTAGCTAGGCATAGTGGTGCGTGCCTGTAATCCCAGCTACTCAGGAGGCTGAGACAGGAGAATCGCTTGAACCCTTGAGGCAAGGTTGCAGTGAGCGCTGAGATCATGCCACTGCACCCTCCAGCCTGGGCAACAGAGCAAGACTCCATCTCAAAAAAAAAAAAAAGAAAGAAAGAAAAAAAAAAGAAAAAACCTTCTTGGGTCTCCCTTCCCATCCTGAATGAATCCCACGCTTCATTATTACATCAGTACTTCACATCTCCCTCTTTTACACAAAACACAACGGGCTGCATTTACTTGCTTGCTTTTCTGTGTTCCCAACTGAACCATAATCTCTTCAATGGAAAGCATGACGTCTCATTTGTCACTCTATTCTCAGTGCCCAGAAAATGACTGACACAGAGGATTCATGTCAAGGAAATTTGTTGAACTGTATATGAGAGGAATATCAGGATCTGATATGGTTTGGCTCTGTGCCCCCACTTCATCTTGAATTGTAATCCCCACATATTGAGGGAGGGACCCGGTGGGAGGTGATTGGATTATGGGGGTTCTTGTGATAGTGAGTGAGTTCTCACAAAATCTGATGGTTTAAAAGTGTGCAGCAGTTCCCCACTAGCTCCCTGTCTTTCCTGCTGCCATGTAAGACATGCCTTGCTTCCTCTTCACCTTCTGCCATGATTATAAGTTTCCTGAGGCCTCCCCAGCCATATGGAACTGTGAGTCAATTTAACCTCTTTTCTTTAAAAATGACCCAGTCTCAGCTAGTTCTTTAAAACAGTGTGAAAATGGACTAATATAGGATCCCAGTAGCGTAAGCCTTGAAACAGCATATAGAAGAGAGAAGCATCTTGAAGGACAAACATAGAAGTGTCTCTGTGTCATTTATAATTTGGTCATAGCCATAAATATTATTGTTTAGTGTCATTCTTGCTTGTCTGAATTATAATGCAACAATCCTAGCTGCTCCAGTTGAAAGCTCTGAGCTCTTATGAAATATTGCTCTATTCCTCCATGAAACAGACTGAGAAGAAATGAAGTTGCAAGAGAGACATTCAGACAGACAGCTGCATGCACAGTTGTTGGCCTTGAACATCTGTATTGGACAGGCAACCAGAGATGTTCTGCCAGCCCACTTTATGGTGAGGGGCATTTTGAAGGAAGGTCTCCAGGCACTTGACTGTGGGCTCAGTCAGCAATGATGAAGGTAGCTGATAGCTCAATGCCACAGTGACATGGAAATCACCTCAGACTTCAGATGGGACTTGGGCTTACTAGACAGCCAAGAATCAGCCTCTGATGTTCTTGGAACACAACTTGTGTTTCTATCACCAAGTCCCAGTCCAAGTCAAACTGGGAGAGACACCTTCACAAAAATTTTATATAGGTGGATTTTCCCTTATATCCTTTAGATTTCAACCTCCTTCAAATTAGCATGACTAAAACGGCACGTTATCAGCAGAAAGGGCATACTGGTTTGCATGGGTTGCCCTTGATTCTGAGAAACACCAGGTCCTATTCTGCTCAATGGACTTTTTTGTTGTTGTGGATATGTTAGATATTCCATGATCAGACTTCTGGGTGTTCAATGCCAAACCTCAAAACTTTTGTATCAGATAAGACAAAGCAAACACTTCCATATTTTCAACTTCTGCTGTCTGTGTGGAGTGGAGGGGAGCAGCTGCAACAGGCTACACGGCTCAAGGGCTCGTGCGCCTAATAGAGATAGTTATTAGAGTAGGGGTTGTTCAAATAGTGGTGCCTATTATGAAAAGGTATGGCTGTTCAAAGTCACTCTGCCTCAAATAATTGCTTGGAGACTAAAGGTGGAGGTTTGTAATTCTCTATCTTTAAATATCTCTATATTTTAAAAGTAGTATATGTTCATTTTGTTTGAAAAACTTCAATTAGCACAAATTCATACAAAGTAAACTGTAAAACATTCATGGTTCCCAATTTTTACCAACCAACTTCATTCCTAGAGGTAAGGACTAGGTAAGGATACCGTTTTCTGTGTATCCTTCTGGACTTTTTCTGTGTGTATGCGTGTGTGTGTGTGTGTGCATGTGTGTGTGTATAAATTTTTGGGGGGTCACATAAATGGCATCATACTATACATAATATATCAGGGTCCCAATAGGAAACAAATGGCACGTTGGAATTAGGATAATTTAAAGAGAATTTAGTTAGTTGCAAGGGATTATTTACAAAGATATGGGTGATCTATTTGGGACTCACAAAAGATCGAGCAGGAAATTGGGGCCTGTGGCAGCAGAGCTGTGCATAGCCCTAAGTCTGAAGGAATGAGAGGAAGGAATAGTTACTGGAATGAGAAGGAGAATGTTCTGCAGAGAAGAATGTTGCTTTTTGGTTGGGGGCACACAGCCAGCGTGAGACAGCCTTGCAGTGAAGGAGCCAGTGAAATAAACACTGAGATCTCTTTCTTTCACTTTCTCTGATGTGCTTCTGGGGCGTCCCAGCGGCCGATTCCAACAGGTGGCCAGAGGGCAGGTTGGCACAGATCTGTCTCTAAGATGCAGGGCAGGGGGCATGGGGCAGGGTACCAGAGTGGAAAATGGATCTGCAGCACATGTGTTGGTCTCATCTTGCTTTTTACATTTAACAATAGATCATGGTTGTATTGTCATTTAAAAGAATATGCCTTAGTATTCAGTTGTGATGTTCATCTCATCCCTTGCCAAAAATCATTTAGGTTATTTCAGGGTTTTTGCTATTACCAAAAAGGCACTATGAGCATTTTTGTAGAAATAATTTTGTGTGGTTGTCCAGTTCACCAATAAAATAAATTGCTTAAAGTAGAATTGCTGGTTTGAAGAGTGTGTGCATTTTAATGTAGATAGTTTCTATCAAATTACATTCTACCAGTAGAATCCTGGTATATTTCTGATATCCCCTCAACCAACCCTGGGTATTGTTCATCATGAAATCCTTGCCATTCTGACAAATGAAAAAGGATTTATTGGGATTTTTTCACTCTGAGTTCAGTTGAGCATCTTTACATGGTCATTGAACATTTAATTATATCTGTATGTGGTGCTTGAGATCTATTACTTGGCTTTCTCATGTGGATTTAAGGTTTTCCATATTTGTTAGAGCTATTTGTCTATTAAGGAAATTATCCTTGTGTCTGTGATATGACTTGTAAACCTTTTCTCACAGAGATCTTTATTTGTCTTTGGTTTTGTTTATGTTTTTCCCCTATTATAGTTCTATTTTATACAACTATGTATAGTTTCCTCTATGATATAATATATGCTATAGTTCCCCTATATTATAGTTATTCATTTTTATCAAATGTAATTTGTTGCTATTTTTCTTTGTGACTTCTTATTTATATAGGTTGCTTAAAATTTTTTCCACATTGTGTGATTATAAATACATTTTTGTCTTGATATTTCCTTCCTCCCTTCCTTCTTTCCTTCCTTCTTTCCTTCCTTCCTTCCTTCCTTCCTTCCTTCCTTCCTTCCTTCCTTC